>NC_134693.1:144317252-144465466 GCF_050947455.1 Rhinoderma darwinii
CCTCCATTACCGCACCACGTCAGATTATGAGATTTTCAGTAATACTGAATTTTTCATAAAGTGTCTGCTATTTCCATCCACCAGGACTGAAGTGGTATGAACGATCACAGTCGCTCCTCTTATAATGCTGCATCACTGTTACAGGCTCCGGACTATAAGGGTTACTGGCCCTTTAACGGCAGTGTCCACAGATTACCATGGGCTAAGCAAAACTACCGCAAATCTATGAACCGGTTTTTAACAAACGCATCGCCCTGATGCTGTAATATTTTAGATCGTTCCTGAGAATCAGGACTTCGCGCCCCCACTGGTTGGAGAACACGGAGCTTTGTAGACTGTACACTTCTACCTGGAACACAAGGTGTTAACGCCGAGCCGCACACTACATGACAGACAGGTCTCTTCTGATTTCATAACCTGCATTGATTGCGCTGACCCTCCCTCCCATACTCGCCCCTCTCCCCTCCCGGAACAACTCCCACAGAGCGACGGAGAAATGATCATTACAGGAGGATTAACCTCCTCAGTGCTGGAATAGATTTGATCTTACCTCGGAAGGAAAGCTGCACCCGAGGGGTTGGTGGAGTTATTTCCTTGGCGATGGTGTAGCAAAAACTTAGCAGGATGCAGGAAAGTACTAGAGGGTCCTGAGGTTGCATGGCGAGAGAGGAGATCCTGTCAATGAAAGACAAAAAAAATTAACCCTTAAAACAGAGACTAAGAATGGCCGGCTCCACTGTCCTCAGTTCGGTTACATGCTGCAGGTTAGAGACACCGGTCCATAAAGCACAACCTCGTCAGTCACACGTCTAATGACGGATGGCAAAGAGGGTTATATCTAATCTAGCAGTGAAAGACAAGTGTCTGGCCCTGGTTTTAAATGCGGACGTATCTGCCATCCCTACCTCATGGGGGGGGGGGCATTCTAGTTTCAGCACTCTAACCGTAAAGAACCCTTTTCTCTATTGATGTCGGACAGGTCTTATGCGCCAGTTCTTTGCATTGACCGCACAAATATTTATACATGTTAATAAGATCACCTCTAAGACGGCTTTTTTTTCCCAAGCAGAAGAAGCCCAATATCTCCAGCCCTTCATAGTAAGTGACACCTCCCATTTAATATTCTAGTCGCCCCCCTTTATACCCTCTTCAGCTCTGCTATGTCCTTTTTACAATGTGGAGGCCAAAACTGAACCCGGATTCAAGATGTGGCCGTACAAGGGATTTACCAGTCCTCAGTGAATTAGATCAAAAATGTCATTTATTTCAGTAATTCGGCTCATAAAGTGTCTCGTATTCTATAGATTCATCACACACAGAGGGATCTCCTATATTCTATAGATTCATCACACACAGAGGGATCTCCTATATTCTATAGATTCATCACACACAGAGGGATCTCCTATATTCTATAGATTCATCACACACAGAGGGATCTCATATATTCTATAGATTCATCACACACAGAGGGATCTCCTATATTCTATAGATTCATCACACACAGAGGGATCTCCTATATTCTATAGATTCATCCCACACAGAGGGATCTCATATTCTATAGATTCATCCCACACAGAGGGATCTCATATATTCTATAGATTCATCCCACACAGAGGGATCTCGTATATTCTATAGATTCATCCCACACAGAGGGATCTCATATATTCTATAGATTCATCACACACAGAGGGATCTCATATTCTAGATTCATCCCACACAGAGGGATCTCATATATTCTATAGATTCATCCCACACAGAGGGATCTCATATATTCTATAGATTCATCCCACACAGAGGGATCTCATATATTCTATAGATTCATCCCACACAGAGGGATCTCATATATTCTATAGATTCATCCCACACAGAGGGATCTCATATATTCTATAGATTCATCCCACACAGAGGGATCTCATATATTCTATAGATTCATCCCACACAGAGGGATCTCATATATTCTATAGATTCATCCCACACAGAGGGATCTCATATATTCTAGATTCATCACACACAGAGGGATCTCATATATTCTATAGATTCATCCCACACAGAGGGATCTCATATTCTAGATTCATCCCACACAGAGGGATCTCATATTCTATAGATTCATCCCACAGAGAGATCTCATATATTCTATAGATCCATCCCACACAGAGGGATCTCATATATTCTAGATTCATCACACACAGAGGGATCTCATATTCTATAGATTCATCACACACAGAGGGATCTCATATTCTATAGATTCATCACACACAGAGGGATCTCATATTCTATAGATTCATCACACACAGAGGGATCTCATATTCTATAGATTCATCACACACAGAGGGATCTCATATATTATATAGATTCATCACACACAGAGGGATCTCATATATTCTATAGATTCATCAAACACAGAGGGATCTATTTCCAGCAGTTTCTTCTTGTAATGTTGATGATTATGGGAACAGTTACTGAAAACCCAAAATATAGTCTTTCAGAAAATGAGAATATTATATAAGCCCAATATAAAAAATGATTTTTAATACAGAAATGTCGTCCTACTGAGAAATCTGTCCAGTATCTGCCCCCAATACTTGGCCGGGGCTCCGACTCTGCATGAATTACTGCATCAATGCGGCGTGGCATGGGGGAGATCAGCCTGTGGCACTACTGAGGTGTTATCAATGCGGCGTGGCATGGAGGTGATCAGCCTGTGGCACTGCTGAGGTGTTATCAATGCAGCGTGGCATGGACGTGATCAGCCGGTGGCACTGCTGAGGTGTTATGGAAGCCCAAGTTGCTTTGATATCGGCCTTCAGCTCGTCTGTATTGTTGGGTCTGGGGTCTCATCTTCCTCTTGACAATACCCTATAGATTCTCTATGGGGTTTAGGTCGGGCGAGTTTGCTGGCCAATCAGACGCAGTGATCCTGTGGTTATTACACCAGGTGTTGGTACTTTTGGCAGCGTGGGCAGGTGCCGAGTCCTGCTGGAAAATGGAATCAGCGTCTCCATAAATCTGTCAGCAGAGGGAAGAATGAAGTGCTGGGAAATGTCCTGCTAGACGCGGCGCTGACTCCGGACCTGATATAACACAGTGACCAACACCAGCAGATGACACGGCCCCCAAACCATCACTGACTGCGGACACTTCACACTGGAGCGCAGGACACTTGGACTGACGCCTCTCCACTCTTCCTCCAGACTCCAGGACCTTCCAAATGAAATGCAAAATTGACTTTCATCTGAGAACAGAACTGTGGACACCGAGCAGCAGACCCGTCCTTTTCCTCCTTCGCTCCGGTAAGACGCTTCTGACGTGGTCTCTGGGGATGTGACCGTTTTCTCCATGTCCTGGATACGTCGGTGCGTTGCGGCTCGTGAAGCGCTGACTCCGGCCGCCGTCCACTCCTTGTGAATCTCCCCCAGATTCCTGAATGGCCTTTACTTGACAATCCTTCCCAGGCTGCGGTTACCCCTGTTGCTTGTGCACCTTTTTCTACCACACTTTTTCCTTCCCCCTCCATTAATCTGCTTGGATACAGCGCTGTGTGAACAGCAGCTTCTTTAGTAATGTCCTTTTGTGGCTTCTCCTCCTTGTGGAGGTGTCAATGACTCTTCTGGACTGTCAGGTCAGCATCTTCCCCATGATTTTAGAGCCACTGAACCCGACTGTGGGACCATTTAGAGACTTAGGAAACCTCTGCAGGTGTTTTGTGTTGATTCGCTGATTAGAGGGTCACACCAGGAGGCGACAATCTGCAACTAACACCCAATATTCTCATTTTCTGAGACACAAAATTTTGGGTTGTCAGTAACTGTTCCCATAATCATTAACATGAAAAGAGAAAACTGCTGGAAATAGATCCCTCTGTGTGTGATGAATCTATAGAATATATGAGATCCCTCTGTGTGTGTGATGAATCTATAGAATATATGAGATCCCTGTGTGTGTGATGAATCTATAGAATATATGAGATCCCTCTGTGTGTGATGAATCTATAGAATATACGAGATCCCTCTGTGTGTGATGAATGTATAGAATATATGAGATCCCTCTGTGTGTAATGAACCTATAGAATATATGAGATCCCTCTGTGTGTGATGAATCTATAGAATATATGAGATCCCTCTGTGTGTGTGATGAATCTATAGAATATATGAGATCCCTCTGTGTGTGATGAATCTATAGAATATATGAGATCCCTCTGTGTGTGTGATGAATCTATAGAATATATGAGATCCCTCTGTGTGTGATGAATCTATAGAATATACGAGATCCCTCTGTGTGTGATGAATGTATAGAATATATGAGATCCCTCTGTGTGTAATGAACCTATAGAATATATGAGATCCCTCTGTGTGTGATGAATCTATAGAATATATGAGATCCCTCTGTGTGTGTGATGAATCTATAGAATATATGAGATCCCTCTGTGTGTGATGAATCTATAGAATATATGAGATCCCTCTGTGTGTGTGATGAATCTATAGAATATATGAGATCCCTCTGTGTGTGATGAATCTATAGAATATATGAGATCCCTCTGTGTGTGATGAGTCTATAGAATATATGAGATCCCTCTGTGTGTGATGAATCTATAGAATATATGAGATCCCTCAGTGTGTGATGAATCTATAGAATATACGAGACACTTTGAGCTGAATTACTGAAATAAATGAACTTTTTGATTATATTCTAGTTCATTGAGAAGGACTGTGTAAAGGGGTAATATTACTTTTGGAGAATAGGTTTTTATGCCTTCTTTTTTTTTTTTAATACACCATAAAATTCTATTTGCTTTTGCAGCTGCTGCCTGACATGGAGTACTGCTGCTTAGCTTACATGTAACCAGAACATCCAGATCTTTCTCTGGTCATCTATGAGGTTTCCTGCAAAAGTCTAAAAACCCATCCATTAACTGGAGTATTGTGTGACCCTCTCCGGACAGGACAGATATCGGAAAGGGGTGTTTAGTGGCTGATACCTGGGGGCAAATATTGTACAAACTGCAATGAACCGGTGTCCCCTCCAAATCTATAGGAAGATCTCAGAAATGTTTGACAGAACCCTCTGGAAATGCCTGACTGACAACTGCTGCTCAGTGCAAGATAAGAGAATAATCTGAAGTCAGAAAGTGAGAGATAGAGACATAACATGGCACATTTTAGAAGTCCGTTCCAATGTCTTAATCTTTTTAGTGACACTTCATACAAATTGCTTGGTACAAATTTAAGGTTTCCAGACGTGTCCCAATAGAATTATGAATATTTACTTGATTAGAATGAAAAATGCCCCAAACCTTCACACAAAGTATGTATTACACTGGATACCTGAACAGGATCGAGATGTGTGGATCTCATGTCTGATCACAGTAATTATAGATCAGTGATGTCAGTAACAGGGGGCGGGGCTGTGACAACCTCTCACACATGATATACAGGCTGGTTGTCAGTAGTAATAGATGAATAGCTGTGACTGTATATAAGATGTGTGGATCTCATGTCTGATCACAGTGTAATTATATTATACATCAGTGATGTCAGTAACAGGGGGCGGGGCTGTGACAACCTCTCACATGATATACAGGCTGGTTGTCAGTAGTAATAGATGAATAGCTGTGACTGTATATAAGATGTGTGGATCTCATGTCTGATCACAGTGTAATTATATTATATATCAGTGATGTCAGTAACAGGGGGCGGGGCTGTGACAACCTCTCACACATGATATACAGGCTGGTTGTCAGTAGTAATAGATGAATAGCTGTGACTGTATATAAGATGTGTGGATCTCATGTCTGATCACATGTAATTATATATCAGTGATGTCAGTAACAGGGGGCGGAGCTGTGACAACCTCTCACACATGATATACAGGCTGGTTGTCAGTAGTAATAGATGAATAGCTGTGACTGTATATAAGATGTGTGGATCTCATGTCTGATCACATGTAATTATATTATATATCAGTGATGTCAGTAACAGGGGGCGGGGCTGTGACAACCTCTCACATAGGATAAAGATGTTAATGTAGTATAAGGTGATGGGTTATTTTAGATTGTGGGTTATCTATTCTGGCATATAGTTCAGTATCTTTATAAGACTGATGATATCTCCGCTGGGGTAAAACGCTTCATAATTGGAAAAGTGAACACCTGTTGTCCTCATCACATGAACCTTTCCAATCACTCGCTGCAATGCGGCTCAATCAGAAACAGTCGAGGGGACGCGGTTACAGCTGCTGTTTAGCCTCTTATAAAATCAACTAACTAAATTCACAAGAGTAAACACTCCGCCCCATCATGGTCACCACACCGGTGTGCGCCAAAGACAAGAGGATACCGGAAATTAGCCGAGCTCTGCACAAAAGTCACCGTGTAATGAAAAGCCTAAAAGGCAACACGTAAGAGCCGTGAGTGACACGCGGTCTGTAAATGACTCCTGACTGGTCTGATCACCACACAAGGATCAGATCTCTAATAAGAGGAGCAGGAACGCGAGCTCCTCCGGGGCACCTCCCTCTACACAGGAGAACACACAGCACAGGTCCCTGCAGCAGTCCTGCGTACCCTCATCCAGCCCGCAGACCTTTCCCCAGTCACGGTTGCCAAACAAAGATATTTGGTTTGCAAATATTTTTTTTCTCCCTCCATTATTCTATTCAGCTTTTACGGAGTGAATCTGTTCAGCCAGTTATAGCCGCCATTACATCGCCCTTAGGGGTTGTCATGCAACTTTCTACAGACCCTGAACGTCATAACTCTGCACTCTTAAAAACGTTCCTCTTATTGCTGTGACAGAACTACAGCACAGACGGACTATTAATGAATCAGGGAGATCAGGATGAACGCAGCGATGGCCCAGAATAAATAAATGGTCATACAAGCTGCAATTCATGGGGTCGCCGGGGATGGTCAGTAACGTCTCCGCAGATGCTGTGGATATAGTCAACTGTTCCCAATAAAGAAACCGCTTCTCTAAATTCTCATGTACAATTCAGACAATAAAGCGCCGGGGTGATGGAGAGGTGTTCTCTGATTGACTCGGCTTCTTTATGTTGCGTGACCTCGGTGGCTATTGGGGGAAGAGTTCAGGGTCAGTGCCATATTTTTTAGACTTTTATTTCACTTGTGAGGGGCGCCACGCTCAGTCCCTCGGCCGCTACCACCTCCATTGTCTCTGGGTAACCCCCACTCATCACTGCCATACAAGCGGCCCTTGCTTCCTGACCGGCCATTAAAGCTCTCCTGCTTATTAGTCGTGGTTCACGCTTGTCTATTTTTGGGTAAATTCCCACCCATTTTATTATTATTAAAGTCAATGGGAAACTGGTTTAAGACCCTGACGTATATCAGTTGTCCAATTTGTGGGCAAAAAAAAAAAAAAAAGCCCTTTTCTCTGGATGGGCTCAGTGGATGGAT
The DNA here is from genome assembly GCF_050947455.1 of Rhinoderma darwinii. NCBI lineage: Eukaryota > Metazoa > Chordata > Amphibia > Anura > Rhinodermatidae > Rhinoderma > Rhinoderma darwinii. The sequence goes on from NC_134693.1 coordinate 144,324,664, forward strand.
CTGCGTCTTTTATCAGAAGACATGGACCTCCTGGTGTAATGGCGGCTTCACACCTGGACCGTGCGCGCTCACACTAGTCCCCGGGTGGCGCGTCTCGCAGAGTCTTCCTCACGGTTTGGCTTCCCTGAGAACTGGCCACGCGTGCCTCTAAAGTGACAAGAAAGAGCCGATGTATAAATAAACACGTTCTGTCTTCCGCACGTCCCTTCATCGACTTTCTCTCCCCGTCTTATCTCCAACGCAACGATCCCCTACTGGGCGCATACAACACATATAAGCTTCATAGCAGGAATGTTTGTGTAAGTCTGCCGCCGCCACCGCCCGGTAACCTCACACCGCTGCCTGCTTAACCCCGCGCCTACCGGAGAAGCGATCCCTGCCACTCGTGTGTAATGGGCCTGGTGTTAAAGAGGCTGTCACCACATTATAAGTGCCCTCTCCCTTACATAATGTGATCGGCGCTGTAATGTGGGTGACAGCAGTGCTTTTTATTTAGAAAAACGATCTATTTTCACCAAGTTATGAGCGATTCTAGCTTTATGCTAATGACTTGCTTAATGGACAAGTGGGCGTGTTTTTACTTTTGACCAAGTGAGCGTTGTACAGAGGAGTGTCTGACGCTGACCAATCAGTGACCAATCAGCGTCATATACTTCTCTCCGTTCATTTAGTCAGTGCATAGTGTCCCTGCGTTATTCACTATGTGCAGCCACATACTCTCACATTAACCTTACTGAAGTGTCTTGACAGTGAATAGACATCACCACCAGCCAGGACGCCATGTCTATTCACACTCCTGACACTTCGGTAACGTTTGTGTGGGACTTACAGCACAGCCAGCCTGATCTCACTGTAAGTCCCACACAAACGTTACCGAAGTGTCAGGAGTGTGAATAGACATGGCGTCCTGGCTGGTGGTGATGTCTATTCACTGTCAAGACACTTCAGTAAGGTTAATGTGAGAGTATGTGGCTGCACATAGTGAATAATGCAGGATCACTATGTGCAGAGTAAATGAATGGAGAGAAGTTTATGACGCGGATTAGTCGCTGATTTGACCAAGTGGGCGTTGTAAAGAGAAGTTTATGACGCTGACCAAAGTAAAAACATGCCCAGTTGTCCATTAAGAAAGTAATTAGCATAAAGCTAGAATCGCTCATAACTTGGTGAAAATAGATGGTTTTTCTAAATAAAAAGCACTGCTGTCACCCACATTACAGCGCCGATCACATCATGTAGGAGACACTTATAATGTGGTGACAGCCTCTTTAAGTGAAAAACTCATGTGTTATCAAGAAAATAAAAGGAAAAAAAAAGTTCTATAAAAGATTTTCTTATAACTCCGCGCCACGCTGGAAACAAAAGGAACCATTTTTATTAGAGCATTCAGTGAATTGATAATTTTGACAGCGGTTCTTTATAAAAAGACGAGAGAGAAGGGAGGAGGAGGATGGACGGACGGCGGCTGCGAAGTAACGAGCGCGCCGGCACAGTCTGACGCTGCAGGAACGTGACATGTGATAGAAAAAAAAACACAAGTCGCAAACAGGTGAAAATCCACATAGAGCAGCAGCCCAAGTAGATGTCGGAGCCACTGGATGTGTGGTCCCTGGCGCCCCGTTGTGGCTTTTGGCTCAGAACAGGCTTGATCCACATGCTCCGGACTCTAAGCTACTGGTCTCAGACAATTTTGTGATCGATGAGCTCCACACACTGAGGGTAGTAGTCTTAGATCAGAGAAAAAGTGACAAAGTAAAGGTTGAAAAGGTCAAATAACGTGTCCGTTCAAATACAGCAAGCAGACATCTTGAAATGGTGAGGAATTGAAACACAGAATAAAGCTGCAGAAAACGTCATTACACAATGATTAAGATTGTAATATAAAAACCAAGCCATAAAAACGAAACCCTATTAAAGATGAAGCGCCAGTCACCGGCAGCCGCCAAGATTCTCCAAAGAAAAGATTTATTATTATGTGAGCGGCCGACGTCACGGCAGGAACCTCCAGCTCTGGAGGGAAAACCGAACTACAAGTGGTACATGATCTAGAACACGGGATTGCTCTTATATTTGAGAGGACCCCCCTCTAGAAGCCAGGTCCTCAGCCTATGGTGTGTAGCCCGGGGGCAGATGCCATGTCTGTAGGGGGTACGTGCACTTTCCCAGCACTGTGTCTGATCATAGCCTTGGGGGTACATTGATGTAATTTGGAGGAGGGGGTACTTGGCTTAGAAAATGCGGAGATTACTTAAGACGACAATTTTGGGCGCTGGTCTCAGGGGTTTCACTGTAAATGAGTGTTAAAATGTGGGGTATTGGGTGCAGAGGCCTCATCTCCAGGACTGGGACTGTAAAGAGACAGAAAAGACAATTCTTCCCTGCGTACAGTCCTGGAGGAGAGGAGACCTCAAACATCAGATGGATCTGCAGTCGTGCGAGCTCATCCGAAAACCACGTCCTGATGAGACTGCGACAGGACAAACAAGTCATGAAGAGGAGACACCAGATCCGGGAGCCCGAGATCCACAACACCACCTGTCCAATCCTCCCCAGACCAATGGTCACCTCCAAGTATCAGCTGCAGAGCCTCGTGCCGCCATCTTCATGTCAGTCTCATCTACTGCGCCCACTTCTCACCCCCCCCCCATCGCTTCTCACCCCCCCAGTTCTACTCCTCACCCCCCATCGCTTCTCACCCTTCATATTTTGTTTCTCATGCTGTTATAGCTAAAATAAACAACTGTCTGACGAGAGAAAGTGACGCGGAGGGGGGGGGGGGGGGGGGCTGAGCGCAAAGCTGGAAACCATGAGTCAAACGGGAGGAAACTGAAGGTCAAACATTACGATGGGGTAAGATCTGTAGTGACAAGAAGGATTTGATAGATGGGAGATGGATATTCACATGGTCTGGAGACGGCATCTGAGCTGCGATGTGCTGCAGGCTTCGGTCCCTCACGCTTGCTATGTAATGTTTTCTTTTCCAGCGTCCTGTGAGGCCAAGACAGCAAAAACCGACAAAATGACATAAGGCCGGATTCACACGGGCGTTGCGCATCTCGGACGTGAAAAATCTGCAATTTTTCAGGTCCAAGGTGCATCAGTGCGCTGCGGGACGCGATATCACGCATCACCCATAGACTAGTCTATGGGGGGGGGGGGGGGACGGACGCGTGAAAAAAATAGGACATGTCCTATTTTCTCACGAACCCTTCACACGCTCTGTTGAAACAACGGCTGCGTGAAGGGCTACATTGAATTATACAGGCGTCACACGGACGTTTAACACGTTCCTGTGAATATGGCCTAAGAGGACCGGGGAAGAGGAAAGAGAATAATGTGCAGCGCGGTGGAGGAGCGTGAAGCGGTGTGCGTGGAGCCCGGGCAGCGGCATACGGAGTCCCTGCGGTTCTGTAGGCACTCAGAGTGCGGCCGCGTTACGTATTTCTTCCTTATACCTCCATCTTACGATAAAACATCAAACCAGAATCACACGGAGGTACAGAATGGATCTATAGCAGCCTACGGCGCCATAGTACGGATCCGCTATACAGCCATATGCATGAGCATTATACGTAGACGCAGGGGCCATCAGCGCGGAGGAACACAAGAGGCAGGTATCGCAGAGCTGGAATTACAACCATTATCTAAGCCATGAATTATTTAGTGCAGAGTTGGGGGGGGGGGGGGGGGTCACCTTTCAGTAAGAGGGGGGGGGATGTACACGAGTATTCAGCGGCCTGGATACACTACACACAACATGTGGCACTTAAACTAAAGTACCACGCACACGTGTGATATAGGATACCGCAGATCAGACCACATGCAGGAGATTGTAATCTGTAATGAAATACAGCGCCGGACATTATATGTAGAGCCGGTTATTATAGGCATTATAAATCAACCTAAGAACAGTGCCAGACATTATGTATGGAGCCGGACATTATACGTAGATGGTGTATAATTTATAATGCTATATAATATACAAAGCACCGGACATTATATGTGGAGCAGAACATTGTGCCCCCAGTAGATGTGCCACATACTCGACACCGTGCAGCCCCCCGTTCTAGCCGGACCCAGACCGGATTATCCAAACTAATTGGATTTTCAGTCATGTTCAATTCTCTACTTTATGGCAGGGAAGCTGTGAGGATGAGGACGGTTCAAGAGCATTTGATGTGCAAAAACACACACACACACACACACACACACACACACACACACACACACACACGCGCGCGCAGAAGAAATGCACATAACGAGGGACGTTATTTGCGGAGTGATAAATTCTGAGGGACAGTGGAGCGTACCAGCGGCGTGATCGCGCCCCCACCTCACCAGGAACAACCACTTTTTTTGGTGCTTATTTCAGGACATTGGGCTGATATTCCCGATCGCTGTTGCGGCTTCTCCGTTGAGGATAAAAACAAAAACAGCGCAAGTTTGTAGTGTGATTGCGCCATTCACAACCACACATGTAACTTAGACCAGCTCTTTCGTTTTCTACCCCCCCCCCCCCAGTTTTTAATTCTTCGGAAGTGATTAAAAGTTACTGCCCATTAAATAGAACTGGAGTGCGGCAGAGTCGCCTCGCACGGAGATTGTAGTCACTTTCACCGTAGATGCAACTAATTGTCCCGGCAATACAAGCCATCGCTATGGCGTCTTCTGCCACACAAGAGACGCAGTGTAGCCCCGGATGTCTGACCATGACCGCCGGTGCACGTGCGATGGGGTGAGCTCCGATCAGTATGTGACCATGAGATAAGCACCGGGACACCAGAAATAGACTACAAAGCACCAAATGTATAGGATTTATGCAAATGTCGTACTGGAAGCTCAGCGCAAAGCTGTATAGAACCAGATGAAAGATAAGAGTCGATCAGACAGGAATCTAAAGCAGACTCCACAATCACATGAAGATGGCAACGCGTTTCGCATTACTGAGTGGATTCCGGTCGTCAGCAGGGACGTATGCGCCATAGAATAAACCAGGCTGCTTAACGGACCAAGTAAGAGAGTCAGCATCCTGCAAGGAACGTCTCACACTGGTCACGTGCTGCAGTATCCAAGAGGCAAGAACACGTAGGGGGAGAATACCTGCATTTCCAAGATCACAGGAGATTTTACTTTCTATAGGAAAGTGTTCAGTAGTCAGGATAGTGGAGGGCTCATCGAATGTGGCTGCTTTTGAGTTATCCCCAGTCTATAGTAAAACTCCCAAACACAAGGTCTTGCCCTTTAAGGACTCCAGCACGACAGAGGAACGAGCTGTACTATGAGAAGAAAACCCTAAAACAACCCACAGCCGCCCCTCATCCAAGAAAGCCGTCCCATTTTAACCTTAAAACGTTTGTTTCTTTTGAGTCAGGACGACTTCATCTGCTGATGGGTATTTTTTGGGGCTGATGCCTCCAATACGAGTACAGCTTTGTGGCCTACTCCAGGTGACAGGTTCACTTTAAGAGTATCCACGAGCGGACGAAAAACCACGAACACTCAGATTTTTGCACCATCCTGAGACTGGCGTCTTTGATCTGCGTTGATCTGGTAACACATTGCACGCAACGGCAACATAAAATTCTCGCGCTCCGTAGTTCTCCACCTCCCACCACCGTTCTACACATGGAGGTGTGAATATTTATGCAAGCTGCTGCGCTACAGCGGTGGGTAACTCTGATCGGCTCCCTTGGCTTTATTTACTGCCTCTTACCCCAAACGTTAAAACACAAAATCCTATAATTTGCCTTTTGATCGATGAATAATGTAGCGTAATCCGCCGTCTGACACCGCGCATCGTAAAGAGCGCAGCGCACGTCCAGCTCCTCGCTCAGCGTTTCTTCCGAGCACACGTGTGAGCATTTACAGGAACCATGTCATCCAGAAATTAACCTCCAGCGTCATCTGTTATCGTCTCCAGCGTCTGAATCACGAGCCATCGTTCTGAACGAATTCTAATTACAGTCTTTTTTTTTTTTTCTGATGGCAGAAAGCAGCAAACCAAGTGCTCAATCAGAGAGTCCATTGATCGACGTCTCGGTTGATTTAACGTAGCGAACCAAGAAGCCCTAATCAAAATGTCTTCTAGAAAAGGACTCAAAAATATCATCCCTGAGCTGGAAATCTGAGAATAAGAGGAGAAATTCTCGGGGCCGTACATCCCACAATACACTGGGAAATCTGGAACGAGGCTCGAAATCCAAGATATTTGCTCAGAGGAAGGATGGAGTTACAAAAAACATAAATTATATGGACATCCAGAACATGAGGGATCGGTGCGACGACCCGCGGACCGTGCAGGACAATTACAGGGTTTTGATGATTTTCTTAAAGACACAGTTAACCAGAGAACAAGCGTTCGCACGGATGATTGCCGGATCTACAGCGACAACATTCAGATGGCGAAATTTCAATCCTCGAGTTTAAAAACGGACTAAAACTTATTCAAACTGTAAGGCCCGGTTCGCACAGTTTTTTTTTACACGTTTATTGATGCGGAAACCGCATCAGAAAACTCGCCAAAAAAGCTTCCCATTGATTTCAATGGGAGGCGGACACATTTTTTACCGCGAGCGGTAAAAAATGCTCGCGGTAAAGAGACATGCCCTATCTTTGTATGTTCACGCCTCTGACCTCCCATTGACATCGATGGGAGGAAGAGAAAGTGTATGTCGCCGCGTTTTATGCCCGTGGCACTCAATGGAAGCGAGTGAAAAACGCCGCAAACGGCCTGCAGGCAGATGAAAATCTGTCTTAAAATTCCCAACGAAATTTTGAGGCAGAATTTTCCTCCTGCAAAGAACTCTGTGTGAACTCAGCCTAACAGTCCCGACAGATCGGCTTAATGTCCCAAGAGAAAGATCGGAAAGTCAGCGCTGGAAAGCATATAGTCTGCATAGATATAATGTCTGTCTGGGACGGGGGCAGGACTTCCTCCGCAGGTTTCGATATAACTTGTGAAATTCGGATGGTCAGCACTTAGACGCTTTTGTGCTGCATGAGAGGATTATCACATAAATGAGGCGGCCAGACTGAAGGGTCGATAAGGAGATTATAAAACCAATGGCTCTACAGGCCGCTCCAGCTGGAGGGGGATAGAACGACATCTTTATGGACACTAAGGTCTGCTTACACGTAGTAATTATCGTTAAGCGTCCGATGAGTATTAGCGCAGACAAACAAGTCAATGAGTACAATTATCCTTTATCGCGGTGAAGATTGATTGGCCGCAACGTAAACGGTGGCATCGTCACATGTAGATGGTCGCCCTCTGGTTACACAGCTCGGTACGTCCGCTACCATCAAACACAAAGGAAACCACTGATCACGTAAAGGACGGGAGTAAAAGGTGTAAATCTCAGCGTCAGATCCATGAATAAGATAACGGAGGCCGAGTGTCCGCGCTGTACGAGAGCGCGGGTACAGGAACCGGTAATTATTAACAGGGGGGGGGGGGCGAGGAAGAGAATCAAACGATGAGGTTTCCTGGATTTTTCAGCTCAGGCTTTAAACAAGAAACCACGTAAACACCGGCCGTCCACAACTGCTCGCAACGTCTCCGGGCAAGCACGCCATTAACCAGGAAGCAGAATGGGGGAGGGGGAAGAGAACCAGAATAAGAGGGAGCGCGCTGTCTCCATGTTCCCCCATAGTCCAGGATCAGGTAATCAGATTATAATCTAACCCCCATTATAAAGTAATCCCCCCCTACTTCAGATGGGGGGGGGGGGGGGTGTTTGTTCAGGAGATTATCTGACTTTTTTTATTCACCCAGAAACTTTCATAGCAGAGCCGGTGACGTCGTCCATTAGCAGCGCGCCCGGTCACTATCCCCCGTATAACCTGTTCCTGACGTTTCTCGGCCTCTGGGATGAAGTGCAGAATTTCTGGGCTGCAATTTGTGAGAACATTTCACATGGTCCCCGATTCCCTTTAATATTATTTTAGGCAAAAGGCCGAAGAGAGATAAAAATATTCATCTGTCCTGGGCCAAAAGAGACGACGCAGAGGAGGGAACGGGCTGCGTCTGTTTGATGTAAACTTTGGCAGAATCGGGTTTGTTGTTTTATTTCAGTCTGAGCGATGGGAGAAGAATCCTTCACAGATCAGACACATCCATATGGTGCGCGGGGCGAGCGGCTCCGAGACGTGCACAAAGGGAGGGAGGTCTGTATCCAATACATAGAGCCGACACGTAACCAGCCCCCACTACCTCAATAATATCCCCTGAGGCCGCCTGCACACGACCGGGCCCGTAACCGCTGTCCGTGGCACTGGCGGCCGGACATCCACCGGTGTTTTCGGCCAGTAAAATCAGGGAGCACAGTCCGTAAAAAGCAAAAAAAATAGGACATGTCCCATCATTTGCGGAGCCTTTCTACAGCTCAGACACCTTCCTGTAAATATACTGTACGGTGTCCGTGGGCAAAAGAAATGAAGGTCCGTAATTATGGATGAATTCAACGGTGGTGCCCATGGAGCCTTAATAAGATCTGTTCCTAAGGAAAGCCGGGTGACCGTCAGCATGGAGGTCGTTACAGGTGCTCCAGACTCCTGCTCCGCTATGTAACCGGTAGATCTGCCATGCAGGAGTGGGGGATGGGTCGCTGGGCAGCTTCTTGGACGGCTCCTGTGGACTCCATACTGGTGATCACTTGGCTTTTCCAGATACAACTAAGAATTGTAGAACACAATAGTGAACATTCAGAAGAGGAGACGGGAGTAATATCTGCGGGGAATTCTCTACTCCGGAGAAGTGAACGCTCAGACACGGAGGTCCCTTCACATGTTTTTGGTTTGGTTACAAAACTTCGGTAAATTATGAACATAAACGGCGCCATTTGCTTTGTCTTCCCGCTTGTCTCTTCAGATGAACGATATGGAGTAAAACGGATGGTTACACGGCAGCCACTACAAGACCCATCAGAAGACGCTCAGCCGTCACTTTTTCCAATGATTCTTTTGTCGCCTATAACCACCATCAACGAATGGACAGATCTCCGAAACCGCAGGAAAATCCCCAGAGCGCCATTCCTCTAATAAAACCAGTCAGACTGACGGGTCCAGACTAGCAATACAGAACCTGGAACTCCAAAGCATTAGTCACACTACAGCTCCCAACATCTTGGATTCTGCCAGGGATTGCTAGGTGTTGTAGTTACTAAGCAGTTTAAGAGTCACAAGTTGTCCAACAAAGCTGTCAACTAGAGACACCCTACAATGAGAGCAGCGCTGCGTTATATGAAGGTCCCTGACAGATTCCCCTAATCACTAGAACCGCAGCATGAGGTCTGATCGCCTGAAGCATCCGTAACTCTGACAAGACGAACCTACCAGATCCAGGACAGCGGGGCCCCCAGAAAGATGAGGAAGCCCAACGGACCTGTCCAGCGAGATAACAAGCGGCTTCATAGATGGATCTGAGGATACAACTGGCTGGATCATCTTTCACTGCTGCGCCATCGACCTGTATAGCACCCCTCTCCATAAACAGCAAAGCCATCCTAAAAATACATTACTTATCCTGTATTATACTCCAGAGCTGCACTCACTATTCTGCTGGTGGGGTCACTGTGTACAAACATTATATTACTTATCCTGTACTGATCCGGAGTTACATCCTGTATTATACTCCAGAGCTGCACTCACTATTCTGCTGGTGGAGTCACTGTGTACATACATTACATTACTTATCCTGTACTGATCCTGAGTTACATCCTGTATTATACTCCAGAGCTGCACGCACTATTCTGCTGGTGGGGTCACTGTGTACAAACATTATATTACTTATCCTGTACTGATCCTGAGTTACATCCTGTATTATACTCCAGAGCTGCACTCACTATTCTGCTGCTGGAGTCACTGTGTACATACATTACATTACTTATCCTGAGTTACATCCTGTATTATACTCCAGAGCTGCACTCACTATTCTGCTGGTGGGGTCACTGTGTACAAACATTATATTACTTATCCTGTACTGATCCGGAGTTACATCCTGTATTATACTCCAGAGCTGCGCTCACTATTCTGCTGGTGGAGTCACTGTGTACATACATTACATTACTTATCCTGTACTGATCCGGAGTTACATCCTGTATTATACTCCAGAGCTGCACTCACTATTCTGCTGGTGGAGTCACTGTGTACATACATTACATTACTTATCCTGAGTTCTATCCTGTATTATACTCCAGAGCTGCACTCACTATTCTGCTGGTGGAGTCACTGTGTACATACATTACATTACTTATCCTGTACTGATCCTGAGTTATACCCTGTATTATACACCAGAGCTGCACTCACTATTCTGCTGGTGGAGTCACTGTGTACATACATTACATTACTTATCCTGTACTGATCCGGAGTTCTATCCTGTATTATACTCCAGAGCTGCACTCACTATTCTGCTGGTGGAGTCACTATGTACATACATTACATTACTTATCCTGTACTGATCCCGAGTTACATACTGTATTATACTCCAGAGCTGCACCCACTATTCTGCTGGTGGAGTCACTGTGTACATACATTACATTACTTATCCTGTACTGATCCCGAGTTACAGACTCTTCTACTGGTTATCAGAAACAACCAGCAAACTTGTGGACAGACACCCCACTAACAGCTTAGTTGAGCTTCTGTGATGCAAGGACGGGGGATGTTAGTTTTTCCTAAATCAGATGCCTGTATCGAGCCAAGTGCAAAGTCAACACTTCCCAGAATGCAAGTCAGCAGACCAAGCTCTGTGCAGACACTAAACAAGCAGGGAATGTAGGAAGATTTCAGCTCCAAAGTTGCAGAATTGTGAGTACAGCTCTGAAGGTTAAATCTATGTGACACTTTGTGTAAATGGCAATTAATTAATAATGATGCTGGAGGTGGTGAGAGAAGCCGATGTACAATGGACGCCCTGTATATCAATGATGATCTCTACACACAGACCTACAGGAAGTGATTGCGACGGTTTACGCCATTTTCTCACCAGGACAAAAGTTAAGGAAATTATTCAACCCCCACCGCCCAATTACAACGATGTGCGGTCTACTGAAGTTTTATTTCAACACCTCTTATGCTTATACCTGCCCTCAGGGAACTTATCACCAGCGGGTGAATGTTGGTGTAAAGTCTGACACACGGGGGGGATGCGGGGTGATGGTGGGTGTACAGTCTGGCACACGGGGGGATGCAGGGTGATGGTGGGTGTACAGTCTGGCACACGAGGGGGGATTGTGGGTGTACAGTCTGGCACACGAGGGGGGATTGTGGGTGTACAGTCTGGCACACTAGTTGGGGCATCTTCTGGAGGGGGCACAGGCAGTAACTTCTGGGCAGGGAGACCTGTATGTTTGGGGTCACCAGGGACAGGCTGGATTGCGTTTCTCTTTAGTAACAGATAATTGCTGGAGACATCGTCCACACTTGACCCCTGTGAGCAGCGGCGCCTTCTCCGTTCACCTTCCCTCAGCCACATGCAGAGTCTGCGGAGCCGCTCAATGCTGATGCCCGTATTATGTAGTAACAAGTACCCAAAGTGGTCCGTGACTCCAAGACACAAGATGAATAATAGGCAGGTGTGCAAGACCATCAGTGTGCGCAGAAAGAGAACAAAATACTCCAAGCCAGTGTCACTAGAGATCTGCTCAGACCAACTGGAGGAGGGGGTGAGCGTGAGGCAGAGGTGCTAGGGGGGGGGGGGGGGGGGTTGTTGAAGCAGGGTGCAGGGCAGGCAGGAGGGTGCAAGGGGGGCAGGGTGCTGGAGAGGCAGGGTGCAGGGAGGAGAGGCAGGGCGGCACACATTATATACGGCATCTCCACACACATCTGGCCGCTTCTCCCGGATCAGACCCCCGCCTCCTGCCCGTCCTCCCGGGGACACCTCTCATGTCACATCCCTTTGTGCAGCGCTCGGAGCTGGAATCATTCTGCTCCTCAGTATCGGGGTGCACGGAGGGGGCTGCGCCGCTGTATACAGGTGACTGCCCCCATTACACGTTCTCTGCACAAAGACAGATACAAAGTAACAACAAGTTTGCAGAGCGCTCCGGTACAGTGTGACAGGGCAGCGGCCACTCACCTAACACAACCCCGGCGATCCGGCTGCGTCCACGAGAGAGCGGGGCCCGGGCGCAATTATCCGCAAGGTCCAAAGCGCACGGGACACCGGGAACATCAGCGCGTCCGGGGGGAGAGCAGTAATCCAGGGGGGGGCAGGAGGGTGAGATCCCGGGGGGCAGGAGGTGCAGGCAGCGCTCAGTGCTCGGCACAGGCAGATCCGCAGCCGCCGCTTATAATCTTCTCGATGGAACTGAGCGGCTTCTGGCGGAGAAAGTCACAGCAACTTGAGACATTTACATAAACCAACCCCCTCCTGCCTCCAAAACCTCCTGCCTCCCGGGGAGACCCGCCCCTCACACGCCGCTCCACTCACCTGGCCTGCCCCGGACACCGAGGACCACTGCACCTGCACGGCGCCTCATACAGTGTGTACCTGGCCCGGACACCGAGGACCACTGTACCTGCACGGCGCCTCATACAGTGTGTACCTGGCCCGGACACCGAGGACCACTGCACCTGCACGGCGCCTCAGTGTGTACCTGACCCGGACACCGAGGGCCACTGCACCTGCACGGCGCCTCATACAGTGTGTACCTGGCCCGGACACCGAGGACCACTCCACCTGCACGGCGCCTCATACAGTGTGTACCTGGCCCGGACACCGAGGACCACTGCACCTGCACGGCGCTTAATACAGTATGTACCAGGCCCTGACACTGAGGACCACTGCACCTGCACAGTCCCTCATACAGTGTGTACCTGGCCCGGACACCGAGGACCCCTCCACCTGCACGGCGCCTCATACAGTATGTACCAGGCCCTGACACTGAGGACCACTGCACCTGCACAGTCCCTCATACAGTGTGTACCTGGCCCGGACACCGAGGACCACTCCACCTGCACGGCGCCTCATACAGTGTGTACCTGGCCCGGACACCGAGGACCACTGCACCTGCACGGGGCCTCATACAGTGTGTACCTGGCCCGGACACCGAGGACCACTCCACCTGCACGGGGCCTCATACAGTGTGTACCTGGCCCAGACACCGAGGACCACTACACCTGCACGGCGCCTCATACAGTGTGTACCTGGCCCAGACACCGAGGACCACTGCACCTGCACGGCGCCTCATACAGTGTGTACCTGGCCCTGACACCGAGGACCACTGCACCAGCACGGCGCCTCATACAGTGTGTACATGGCCCAGACACCGAGGACCACTCCACCTGCACGGCGCCTCATACAGTGTGTACCTGGCCCAGACACCGAGGACCACTGTACCTGCACGGCGCCTCATACAGTGTGTACCTGGCCCAGACACCGAGGACCACTCCACCTGCACGGCGCCTCATACAGTGTGTACCTGGCCCAGACACCGAGGACCACTGCACCTGCACGGCGCCTCATACAGTGTGTACCTGGCCCAGACACCGAGGACCACTGCACCTGCATGGCGCTTAATACAGTATGTACCAGGCCCTGACACTGAGGACCACTGCACCTGCACAGTCCCTCATACAGTGTGTACCTGGCCCGGACACCGAGGACCACTCCACCTGCACGGCGCCTCATACAGTATGTACCAGGCCCTGACACTGAGGACCACTGCACCTGCACAGTCCCTCATACAGTATGTACCAGGCCCTGACACTGAGGACCACTGCACCTGCACAGTCCCTCATACAGTGTGTACCTGGCCCGGACACCGAGGACCACTCCACCTGCACGGCGCCTCATACAGTATGTACCAGGCCCTGACACAGAGGACCACTGCACCTGCACAGTCCCTCATACAGTGTGTACCTCCACTACACCGAGGATCACTGTCACACGAATCCTCCACCTGTATCTTCTGTCACACCTGTATCCCTCCGTCACACCTGTACCCCTCCACCTGTATCTTGTCACACCTGTACCCCTCCACCTGTATCTCGTCACACCTGTATCTTGTCACACCTGTACCCCTCCACCTGTATCTTGTCACACATGTATCCCTCCACCTGTATCTCGTCACACCTGTATCTTGTCACACCTGTACCCCTCCACCTGTATCTTGTCACACCTGTACCCCTCCACCTGTATCTTGTCACACCTGTACCCCTCCACCTGTATCTTCTGTCACACCTGTACCCCTCCACCTGTATCTTCTGTCACACCTGTACCCCTCCACCTGTATCTTGTCACACCTGTACCCCTCCACCTGTATCTTGTCACACCTGTACCCCTCCACCTGTATCTTGTCACACCTGTACCCCTCCACCTGTATCTTGTCACACCTGTACCCCTCCACCTGTATCTTGTCACACCTGTACCCCTCCACCTGTATCTTCTGTCACACCTGTACCCCTCCACCTGTATCTTCTGTCACACCTGTACCCCTCCACCTGTATCTTCTGTCACACCTGTACCCCTCCACCTGTATCTTGTCACACCTGTACCCCTCCACCTGTATCTTCTGTCACACCAGTACCCCTCCACCTGTATCTTCTGTCACACCTGTACCCCTCCACCTGTATCTTGTCACACCTGTACCCCTCCACCTGTATCTTGTCACACCTGTACCCCTCCACCTGTATCTTCTGTCACACCTGTACCCCTCCACCTGTATCTTCTGTCACACCTGTACCTTCTGTCACACCTGTACCCCTCCACCTGTATCTTGTCACACCTGTACCCCTCCACCTGTATCTTCTGTCACCAACCTCCGCGGCTCTTAACCATTGCGTTCACCGTTCTGCAGATATCCTTCCGCTGTGGCGCCCCAGAAACAAGAGCAGTCAGAAGGTGGAATGTGATTAATGGCAACCAATCAGATCCCTTTATTCATTTCCAACGCAAATAAAAAATGAATGCAGTGATCTGATTGGTTAGCACGGATCAATGCTCCGCTCATGCGGCTACCTGTATCCCTCCGCCCTGTGACTGTTTCCCGCTTCTCCGGGACTTCACCTGAGGTGCGCGATATGGGGCGGCGGAGGCCGCAGACGCGGTTGTTCTTTGTAGGTTTTCTGATGTTCTTCCGCCACCATTAGTTCTTGCCTTCTGACTCCCTGGAGGAAGCTGGAGAAGACGCATCCTGCAGACATGGCGGGTCCCGGTAATAGCGCCTCAGCCTTGACACTGACTGTCGGCGGGAAAACAAGTTTCTTCCCAGGTCTGTTCATGTCTTCACCCTCTGAATGTAAATAAGATTGTTTCTGTTCACTGACAACAAGCAGAATTTGTAAAAATGGTAACGAAGTCTATGAGAAAGTCGCAGAGCTTTTCATTGTACAATTATTCTGCATCGTTCAGACCACAGACAAGGGACGGACCCCTGGATTTCGGCTGTGGATCCGCATGCGATGTGACTTTTTCCCTCTACAGAATTTAACTTCACACCTGGGACGGTTTAAGACCGTATTATGCGTCCGTATCGCAGAGGGTCGTGAGGCTCCGTCTGCCCTTGATTTCGTACAGAGGTTTTGTTTGTTGGATTCCTCATGAATGTGGAAGGCGGTGGCGCTCCGTCAGACTCTGCATGTACAGAGGCGTAAGAATCTCTCATTCCGCTTCTCCTGGGGTCTCGGCGCTTCTCCTGGGGTCCCGGCGCTTCTCCTGCGGTCCCGGCGCTTCTCCTGCGGTCCCGCCGCTTCGCCTGCGGTCCCGCCGCTTCTCCTGCGGTCCATCCGCTTCTCCTGCGGTCCCGCCGCTTCTCCTGCGGTCCATCCGCTTCGCCTGCGGTCCCGCCGCTTCTCCTGCGGTCCATCCGCTTCTCCTGCGGTCCATCCGCTTCTCCTGCGGTACCGCCGCTTCTCCTGAGGTCCCGGCGCTTCTCCTGCGGTCCCGGCGCTTCTCCTGCGGTCTCGGCGCTTCTCCTGCGGTCCCGGCGCTTCTCCTGCGGTCTCGGCGCTTCTCCTGGGGTCTCGGCGCTTCTCCTGGGGTCTCGGCGCTTCTCCTGGGGTCCCGGCGCATCTCCTGCGGTCCCGGCGCATCTCCTGCGGTCCCGGCGCTTCTCCTGCGGTCGCGGCGCTTCTCCTGCGGTCCATCCGGCCTGATCTGTTCTACATAAATAATTTTATGAAAATACAGAAAACCAGACGAAGTGTAAAAAATAAAACTTTGGATTAATTATATTTCAGAGAGATAAATCCAGCTGGAGCTGTCGGGGGCTGCGTCTATGTCCGGCGCCTTCCTCTCCTGGTTTTCCTCCGGCGCCTTCCTCTCCTGGTTTTCCTCGTCGCCTTCCTCTCCTGGTTTTCGTCCGTCGCCTTCCTCCCCTGGTTTTCCTCCGTCGCCTTCCTCTCCTGGTTTTCCTCCGGCGCCTTCCTCTCCTGGTTTTCCTCCGGCGCCTTCCTCTCCTGGTTTTTCCTCGGCGCCTTCCTCTCCTGGTTTTCCTCGGCTCCTTCTCATGCTCAGCGTAGTCTTATTTATTATTTTTTTTCTTACATTCCTCATGAGTTGACTCCGACTTCTGAATTTATTGCCTGTAAATCAGCGTTTGTTAACCCTCTCAGCACCCCACAGGAGGCCGGATCATAAAACCGTATGTGCCGCAGATACTTCAAGTGACCCGTTACCTTCTCAGCCGCAGCCCTGAAGAGGTTAAACAAGCTAAACCCGTCATTCACAGGTAACACCGCGGTCTCCATCTGCATGGTGCTGGGGTGTAGTGGAGCGCCCCCTTCCCTGGTACAGAAGATCACACCTACATACATAAGGGCTTTACATTTGGCCTCATAGATGTCGACGTCCTTATTTATAGTTGTATTTTTGCTCTTTTATTTAAGTAGTAGCCGCATATTCTGCAGAGACGACTGTGCCGCTACAAGTGATGGATATAAACATACGCCACAAGTGAATGGACGGCCATATAATATAATACATGGTCTCGCCCAGTCCACCGGAGCGGATGCTGTGGGCAGTAGTTCATAGAGGCCTCCCCTCACTGCCCCCTCCTCTTATGTTCATGTGGAATGTAATGTATTAAATATGTGGTGTGAAGACAAATGAAATGCAGACACGCCGGCTTCTGTGCTGCCCGTGGCCCCTCGCTGTTATCAGCCATTCTTCCCAAGGGAAAAGGATATGAATACACCGAGATTATTAAAGGGTTTTCCCTCCTCCGACATTTATGGTGTATCTGCGGGATATAACTGATAGACGCGGGTCTACCTCAGGGACTTGCATTTATTTCAAGAACAGACGACGGCCGCGTCCCGGCAGAGAATGAGCGGAGCTGGACGTGCGCACACTTGCTCGGCTATTTCCATAACTCCCATACAACAAAATAGAAAGAGATGAGAATGAGCCTTTAATATGACCCGTCCCAGTCATGAGGTCGGGGCTACTTAGAGACTTTATTTGTTGCCCTCTTTTTTTTTTTTTTCTTTTTGTAGTGGTAGGGTATGTTCACACACACACTAATTACGGACATAATTCTGGCGTTTTTGCCCCGAATTACGTCCGAAAATAGCGCCTCAATAGCGCTGACAAACATCTGCCCATTGAAAGCAATGGGCAGACGTTTGTCTGTTCACACGAGGTGTAATTTACGCGCCGCTGTCAAATGACGGCGCGTAAATAGACGCCCGCGTCAAAGAAGTGACCTGTCACTTCTTGGGGCGTAATTGGAGCCGTTATTCATTGACTCCAATGAATAGCAGCGCCAATTACGTCCGTAATGGACGCGGCGTTCAAGCGCCTGCACATGCCGTTACGGCTGAAATTATGGGGATGTTTTCAGGCTGAAACATCCCCGTAATTTCAGCCGTAACGGACGCCCTCGTGTGAACATACCCTTACTCAGACCCTGTCCCCAGAAGCTCACAATCTTTTGGCGCTGTCTCCAGAGCACAAACTGTCTTGGGCAAAGTTTATAGGAAATCAATCAATCCCCCGACAATAACGCCAAGTCCTGAGCAAGAAACCCTCCATGCAGCGTCTCCTCTAATGGAGGAATTGTGCCCCCGTGACCTCCACGTACCCTAATCAGACCTGTTGAGGTGGAATTAACCCCTTTACACAACTTTATATGACATCAGTTTATTTTTTAGCAGCATCAATGTATTGATCACAATCCTCTCCGCTACCCATGGCCTCAGCTACATCGTCATTATCCCGAGTCGCTGGTCTGGAGACTGGGATGTGCGTGGCTGCAAAGAGGAGCAGTTCTCATAGGTGTGTGACTGCTTTTCCATCGTATGACACAGGTCATGGGCGTCCACCTCACAGGAAGGTCTGCGTATTCATGTGGGGTGCTGCCGACATCATTAACACATGAATTGTACCCCATATGCATCCCAATGTGTGATGCCCTGAGTCACGTCCCATCATTCAGTACAGAGCTCCGCATGGCTCCGGCCTCACTGCCTGTGACGTTCACCAGATTTTCAGCAACAATCTGTAAGTTTTATCCAAGTTGGTAAAGAAATAGTTCGGTTAAAAAAAAAAAAGCTTCGTATCAAACTATAAAGTATTTTATGTGGAGGTCAGAGGTCAGGCAGCTTCCACCTGCGGCGATGTTCTCCTCCATACCGAGGCCCCTGCAGGGAATCATTAGTCGGACTGAACCCAAGACCTTCCTGCGGGCAGTAAAATAACTACCGGGCCAGAAGATGCGGAGGACTGAGAATACAAGTAACACAATCCTCTGAAGTCACCGCATCAACCTGTCAGTGCCCACGTCCCTCACGCTGAGGACTGTCTCACCTGGCAGATGGCGTTTAGGGACACCATCGTTATCCAGATATTTTTTTTCTTAACCCTCTGTCCACCAGCTGCTTGGAGATATTCACTAAACCTGCTCTGTTTGTCGCTGCCCCCCCCCCTCGCCACACGCTGGTGATCCGGCTCAACTCGTTCGTTCAGAGGAGACTCTCCGTCTCGAGGATCCAACTATTCAGTCCGGGCGTCCTCAGGTCACATGTACAGACCACGTCTTAGGCCCTCACCCCGAACACCTTTGTGTTAACCCAGTAATTAGACATTTGTCATCTCGTTTGTCATCGTTTATTCTCATCGTCATTGAACTTTGCTGGAAATGAACCACAAAACACAGACCTGTTATTATAGAATTAGGTGTTAAAGTCAGAGTGAGGCAGAAGACGTGCGCGGCGGGCAGATGCCAGGAGTAAGGCCTCATGCACACGATCGTAGTGTTTTTTACCATCCGCATATCTGGCACGCTGTCCGCAGATACGGTCTGTAAAGTGTCCGTGCTGGCGGATCCGCAAAAAAAAGGGCTGCAAATGATGTCACTAACATGTCCTAACCCCTTAAGAAGATCACAAGATCGCTCCGGCACCATTTTCTTGGGGTGTCCCCTGCCGTCCGAATAGAACGCTTCCTCAATTACGGACGGCTACGAGTGCACATCCTCAGCTGTCTGCAATTTTGCACACACCCATAGAGTTCTATGGGCGAGTCCGTGCCACAAGTGCCATCATTTCTATGGCTCGGACGCATCCGTAAATATACAGAAAGGTGTGCGTTGCCCACAGGAATGGATGGCTCTGCAGATTATCTGTAATTACGGATAAATATTACGGTCATGTGCATGGGAGCTCACCGGTAAATGAAGAGGAGGAGAGCCGTGTGAAGAAGGGCTTGTATGGGCTGCTCTACCGTTGCGGGGGAACCACGCCCATATGCCCTGATAGAGCATGTGCACCAGTTGTTGGGTGAGACAACCGCGTTAATGATGTAAAATAATTAATGTTAGATCGTTGCAGAGGTATCGGATCATATGTGGCTTCACACGACGGTAATGCGGCCTTGTCAGAGTATCCCTTAAAGACCCCGACGAATGAAACATTGTAAACAGGTATGTACCCCCCACACATTAGCAAACAGCCCCCCCACATGAGCACCCTAAGTGGTTAAAGTATCGTGTGATCTTAGATGAAGGATCCTCTGGTCTGGCCGCAGCGGTCGAGTATTCGGCTCATCACACAGGATTTATTCTGCGGCCTTACAGATCCTCTCCTGCGTTATGAGGAGTCCTCTTGGTCCAGTGACGGCTGATCGGAGAGTGAAGAGCAGGTTGTCAGCGGTCCCGTCAGCGCACGGTGTGCAGAACGTCTCACGCCGGCTCTTTTCTCAAGAATGAGCTGAGACGTGAGGAGGTAACGCACCCCCCGCCCTCCCCATTGGCTCATGTAAGGAATGCAATTAGTGACAATTATTCTGTCAATATTTGCATCTCTGCCAATGTTTAAACTGGCCTCCACCGCTCTTAACCCCTGCTCTGCCACGAGCGCTGCACAGGTGAGGGGGAGCCGGCTGTGCCCGCTATGGAGACACCGCTCTGGATTATTTCGTCCAGTGGTGAAGGCTACAAGTTAAATCTGTGGCGTTCTTGTTGTAGACGTGGCATTGATCTTTGTTACGCTTCAGCTGCCATATTGTAATGGTGTAACTTGAGATTCACAGTCACTGAGCAGTTCCCCGAAAATCAAGAAATCCCCTGAAAGGAGAAATCTTCCAGTTGTCGTCTTCTGTCGAGTTCTGTTCTGGGAAAGCTGGGTGACCATCGCTCTGCTCAGTTATGCATTGACACGTGTGTGGGGGGGATTTATTAAAACTGGCGTCTCATATGCCAGTCCTAATTTAAAGAGTGGTGTAAAATGCGCCTAATTTATTTAAGGGTAACTAAACGTTCAACAAATTTCTGACCGGTCATAGCGACGTGCCGGAAGTTTTGATTGGTGGGGGTCCGAGCATTGAGACCCCCACCGATCACTAAAACTAAGTCACTTCGTTTTTGTTCGGCTTTTTCTGGAAATTGATGTAGCGAGTACGGAGTCAATAGAAAGTCTATGAGCCCGCGCACCGCTAGTTTGTTTCTGTTGGGCTATTTCCGGAAAGCCAATGTGACTCCGCGTTCACACGATAACTTCTGCCGCTTCGTTTTAGCGATTGGTGGGGGTCTCCGTGCTCGAACCCCCACCAATGAGAACTTCTGACATGTCACTATGACCGGTCAGAAGTTTGAACGTTTAGTTACCCTTTAAGAGGTTCACGCCTTTTAATAATTCAGGTGCGTCTCTGGTTATTCGTGCGCCAGAAAAGCTATAAGCTGGAGTGGATCGCTTTCATTTATGCCAGTTTCTGGGTAAATTATCATTTGTTGGGCCACAGATGGCTACGCCCCCTCTGCTATGCCCCACCCACTTTTTTTTTTTTTTTTTTTTTTTTTTTTTAATGCGGTGGAGGCAGCGTAAAAAAACCAATCTACTTTTCTAAGACAGAAAGCTGGCGTAATTCCCCCCCATTACTGTAAATAGGCAGACCTACTGTTCAGGACGAGGACAGACGGGTGACTCCTGACGCACCGGTAATGGTGGCCATATCCAGTGATACCCAGGAGTCAGAAATATCACCTGCTTGGGATAGGACAAGAGATAAACCTCACGGAGGTATCGCTGCAGGTGACTGGTCCTCTGCACGCGGTGTTTGGAAATAGAGATGGCTACAGGTATCAATGGCGGATCCGCTCTGCACTGACGGACATGTCCATTATGTATCATGCTGGGAAGCTGTGGTTATTGCAGCATTTGCTTATCGTCGCTCTGCAGCGGAGAAGATGGCGCTGGGCGTCTGCCGTTCCCAGATGTTCCTGTACTGACGGAGGAGGACGGTCGCTGCGCTCAGGTCTCTGCGGTGCTTGGAATGTAGGAATGTGACCGGTCAGGATCGCGCTCAGCTGTACGACCGACAATACAAGATCCACACCCATCTGTCATACCTGACCGCAGTGACCAGGCTCTACCTCCCACCTCACCTGGTCTGACAGCACGGACGGATCAGATGCGTGTGTGTGATGAGGGGCTTACTCCACATGTGGCAGATGTGAAAGGACTTCTCCATTATATCTGTTTGCTCCTCACCTGCACAATGTAAAGGCTTCCTGCTCCCTGTAGTCACCAGCTCAGCAGACTGTATCACACATGCTAGGATTAGATACACAGCATCACACATGACAGGATTAGATACAGCGCCTCAGCAGACAGGACAGTATCACACATGATCGGATTAGATACACCGCTCAGCAAACCGTACCACACGATATGATTAGACACAGCAGCTCAGCAGACTGTATCACACATGATAGGATTAGATACAATGGTTCAGCAGAGAAATTCACACATAAGAGGATTAGATACAGCAGCTCACCAGACAGTATCACACATGATAGGCTTAGATACAGCGGCTCAGTGACGTATCACACATGGTAGGCTTAGATACAGCCGCTCAGTGACGTATTACACATGATAGGCTTAGATACAGCGGCTCAATGACGTATCAAATGTGATAGGCAAAGATACAGTGTCACGTTAGTGTTTGTCTATTTGACATAATGTTGAGTTTTCATTGGTCCCCGGTTCCTGATTTTCCGTGGGGCCCTTTTGTGTTCCCATTTAATGTTTGGATTCCACTGAATGTTTTAGGAACCTTTTCCCACCTTTCTAATAATTCCTGATGAGTTTTTCCTCCTTCCACATCCCGCGGTGAGAAGACGTCTCCCGGCTGTGCTTGTTCCGCATATAACATCATCTCTTCTGTGGACCTGGGAGTGGACGCGATTCATGTGCAAATTTTTGAAGTGTTGAATGTGCTGCAAAACCAGTCTGTCCGGCCCCTCCAGTATTCAGATCTCCCAGTGCAGGTGAAGTTACAATAATCTCCTGGGAAACGCGTGGACGGCGACATTCTGACTATATTTAGGGGAGGGGTCACGTATCCATAGTGTCCGTATAGGGAGCTGAAATTAAGAATTTTTGAAGTGTTGCACAACATTCGATTGTTTGCCACGACGTGATGATGGCCGCCCGTATATCGCTATATGATCGGTCTAGCGCCTCGTACACGTAACTATCGTTTTTCAGGTCCTGTGATGACTTTAATGCTCAGTGTTTATTTTCCTATTGCGCCGTTGTTAGATGAAAGTCTGTATGTAACTAAAAGCACGAGAGACTAAACTAACCTGTTCTCTGCACCCCCTCAAACCGCAGCAAAAGACAAAAATGCCTTTGATAGGTTTTGTCGGAGACCCCCTGCATCTGTAGCATCTTCTCCGCCCACCACTAATCATCCTGTGCTCCCCCTCAGAGCTGCACTCAGGACACCCCCTTTGATGTCATTGTCACTTCTGTGAGGACTGCTTAGCATTTGCCCCGCACCCAGAGGAGGGTCGTGGGCTGCCACAGTGGCCTTGTGCTGAATAACCCGTTCACCTATGTTGTCGTTCTAGGTCATAAAGAGTTAAACCTAATTGGACGGACATCATTGTTTTATTATCAGAACTTTATTCATTGGACAGAATTCACACACACATAGCTGCTTGTCTCACACAGGATCCTGAGCAAACCTGTTCTATTCTGTGACAGCAGGCAGAGATCTTGAAAGTGGTCCCATAAAAGCACAAACTGCAGAACTTTTCCCTATACAATAATTAATAAGAGTGGACAAGTCCTTTAAGGAGAGAGCTGCTCTGTTTTTAGTGGGACATGTGAGATGGGGGAACCTATCAGACTATGTCATGGCAGCCATTCAGATTAACCATCGCCTCTCCTCACTTTCCCCTTGTTTCCCCCTTTATAACATGCAATGGAGTCACCCCAAAATGGCGCTGGTATTTCAGAAAAATTCCTTGAGGTTTAATGGTTCCCGTGAGAAGAATCCATCATAATGTTCCTAAGGGATAATAGCTCCCATAGATCACTTAATTTTATTACGTGTCACGACCCCGTGGGGACCTCTCATTTAACCTCTTGTGCTCCAGACAACTTCAGTTCTGTAACATCTACCACTAAATTGCATAATGTGTTCCTGTCCGGTGAATTATTTGCAGGTCCTCTCACATTTGCGATGGCTCCTGATTTTCTTCGGTACAAACCGCGCTTCCATCTGGCGCTAATTGTACAACTATTGGTGTCATTGCAAATAATGGAGCCCGGCGCAGAGTGTTCCCAGGTGCGAGCAGGAATCTGTAACCAGACGGCGAGTAGCAGGAGGACGGGGTTACCGGGCTGTGTACAGTGTGCGGCACAGTCATGCGGCTTACAGGACAGAGACCACCGGATCAGCACACCTGGTGAATTGGGTCATGTTTCTAACATTGACTTCAGTGAAGGGAAATCTGCTCCTCCAATCAACGGTACTATTTTCTAATATAATCTATGAAAGTTTCAGTCCCTTAGTAGACCTCTTTATATCATATCCAGGACGTCTTCTATACAGGTAACTAATAATGGGTAATAAATTCTGTCACCACCCATAGTAATTATCACCCAGATCTGCACAGATCCTGCATTTTCATACAGAATTACATGCCTTTGTATCATCCACTTATATCCATGACTTATCTTACACTCCTCCTGAGACTATTCTACTCCAGAGCTGAACTCACCATTCTGCTGGTTGTTATTGGACACAGTCGGCAACAGCAAGCTTGTGTATACACCCTCCCCCCCCCCCCCGCCCCCCCCCCCCCCACCTTCATCCTAAAAGCTCACCAGACTACCTATAATGTTAGTTAGATTTCCTATATCAGATGGCTGTATAGTGCCGGTGTAAAGACTTTCAAGAAGCAAATCACCAGCGCAAACATTGTGCGGTCACTGAACAAGCAGGGAATGCTGGGAGAGTTCAGCTCTGGAGTCTTTAGAATTGTGAATCCTGTTGATGTTTTATGATTATACATTTATGGGGTGGATGTGTTCCTGGGTCGCGGCCTCCGTCAGAAATCTCTGTTCTCCTGGTCATTTGAGCTTGTGGTGTAATTGTGGGATGAATGAGGACACTGTTGGGTTTCAGTGAGCACCGCGGATGTGGTCCATCAAACGACTTGTAGGGTTACATGTTGTACATTTACATTTTACAGATCAGAGATGACTTCTAGCAGGCATGGCCGCTGCCACCAGGTTGGAATGGTTATTGTCGGTGACGTCAGGTCCCCACATGCTCCAGTGTATATGGATATGTTTGTTTTTGCTGTGAGATTCGCTCCATTTCCTGAACACTCAGGCGGTAACATTTCCCAGACAATCGCAAACAATTCTCTCCCAGCAGAAATCCAGGTGAGGACGGGACGAGCGGCTCTGCGTATAGTCTATTAAGAGAGCCGCTGTATCTAAGTCCATCGTGTGTGATACAGTCTGCCGAGCTGCGGTATCTAATTCTATCGTGATACTGATACGCTGAACCTGTGAATTTCTCTATGAAGTAATGATGTATCTAAGCCTTTCCTTTGTGATACTGTCATATTGGTATACATCAGAGGGTGATACGATGTGGATTACATACCTGTAGATCCGTGTATGGAGCGCAGCTCAGGATCCCGTCTGTCTCTGCTCAGGATTCACACAACTCCCTGGACACCTCATTAAAACCTTTAAAACAACTATTTGATTATTTTCTCTTTTTCAGGGAGTTGATTCCCAGCAGAGCCCTTGAGGGAAAGATGCAGCGAGTCTACCGAAGCAGGATGATTACAGCGGAGAGCCACAGTGACATCAAGAGCTGCGAGAAGGTAGAACGTCTGCTTACAAATAATCCCAGAGAGCGGACCCGGCGTCCTCCGTCACGCTAACTGCATGAGAGTCCGCCATGACGGGTCCATCCCCCGCTACACCAGCTATGGGGGAAATAAATGACTTATTGAGCCAAACCCATTAGAAAAAGAAAAAAAAAAAGACCGCGCCACATCCCATATCCGTTTTTTACTTCACAACATGAACAATCAGTACAAACCGGTGCTCATGGAAAGACATTAGAAGCTTTAGGCCTCCGTCACACGTGTAAAAAAAACACCAATATTTCGGAGCGTATTTAGTGACGTTTTTTACAAGCGTTTTTTAAGTTCTATTGTGAAGCCTAAGGGCTTGTCCACATGTAACGGAATTTTCTGCAGAGTATTTCTGCAGCAAATCCGTTGAAAGTAGCAGACTTTTCGCTGCGGCAAAAGCGCACCATTTCCTGCACGGAAAACGGTGCTTATTTTGCTGCGTTTTTCTCAATGTTGGGGGACGGTGACTTCTGAAAAACGCAGCAATTCAGTCCACTTTCCGCAGCAGGAATTGACATGCTGTGGTACGAACAATACACACGCGGGTCAATTTCTGCTCTGAATTATTACGCAGCGTGTGGATGAGATGTGGATTCTCACCCACTTTGCTGCTACTGTATTCTGTGTATTTTCCATCTGCAACTTCAGACGGAAAATAAGCACCAATTCCACTTCGTGTGGACGATCCCTATAGAGAAAAATGCACGAATGGCGCGGGTTCTACTTCTGGCACCCCGACAAACCGCTGATTTTGCCAGGGAAACTGCGGCCAAGCAGACGTAATATTACACAACGGCCGTTCAGTTGAGCAACTACATCCCGGCTCATAGAGGGGGGGGGGGGGTCTATAACGTCCATAGGGGTCTATAGACAGCAATTGACTTCATGAGACAACCCTTTTAAAAGTGAAAGTATTAATGTAGATTCTCATCTGAAACTTGTCCGTCATTACAATGAATTATCTAACATTGGGGAGAGGTTGACGTCCTGGGTGCGGCATTGCCAGCGGCTGAAGGATTCCTTAATTTTTTTTTAATGTGTCACTCATTACAAAGCAGTTTCCCTCGTTCGCTCCTAGAATGTATAATGATAAGTTCACCAGGTATGAGAAATGTATGAGGGACGCAGATTCCTGACAGTAATGTCCTCACCAAACGATCATCCTAATGATCATAACTGTAATCCTGTTTTCAGTACGGGACCGTTGTCCCGCAGCGAGGCATGGACACTTGGCGTCCTAGATGACTATGATCCTAGGAGCCGGCTCCCTGCACTGTGTTCGGTCCGGGAAATACTGCCGGCATATTGTCCGTATATCACGGACCGAACGCACTGGTGTGAATCCAGCCTAAGCTTTCCCCGTCTCCTGGCTTGTCTCTTCTACGTACTGAATGGTGGTTCGCCTTCTCAGATTCAGGTTAATGATGGAGTCACCTCACCTGTCGACCTCATACCTCGCTCCTGTTTTTGACGATTTATAGTTCAATCTAAATTTCTACAAAACCTTATTTTCTAGGGTTAATGTTGATAATGCGGAGGATGAGATACGGGATCATCTCCACAGATGCCTTATTTATTGTGCTTTGTCTTGTATTTGTTGATGGAGCCGTCATCAAACACCCTGACATTTTCTCATTAGGGCGACAGCGGAGGCTCGGCCGACACGTGATGACTTTTGAAAGATGGCAGATTTAAGCCCCTAATGAGGAGATTGAATTTCAGCTTCGACTAAAGGCAAATAACACAACCCTGAACCACAACCTGGAGACTCCGGAAGATAAATGCTGCACCAACTGCAGATCTAAGGGCTAAAATAAGTGTGGTTCTTCCCCATGCAGCAATGAAGTCCGCACAGCCCCAAGTGG
Organism: Rhinoderma darwinii; assembly: GCF_050947455.1. NCBI lineage: Eukaryota > Metazoa > Chordata > Amphibia > Anura > Rhinodermatidae > Rhinoderma > Rhinoderma darwinii. The sequence goes on from NC_134693.1 coordinate 144,352,136, forward strand.
AGGTAGACCCCTGAACTTTTTCTATGCTTTTTAAAACTTTCCGCAATGCAGGACACGGATCCCTCATGTTATAAATATACAGACATTAGGTTAGTTTCTGAGTTACTCTTATGTCCAGGTCATTATGTTGTGTTTTGTGCAATTTTTTAAGTGGTTTTTATTAAGAATTCGTTTTACTTTTTGAGATACAGCTGCTTTGTATCCTGTATATAGAGCAGCTGTATATTACGCTGAGACCTGTTCCTGTCAGGTTCGTGGGACTGACGGGTTCATTGTCAGCGGGTCCTGCGTGTCTGACAGTTCATAACTTACATGTGATCGATTACAGTTGGATCCTGCGTGTCGGAGACGTGCAGGACCTGCTGACACTGAACCCGTCAGTCCCGCTGACCTGACGGATTCAGGTCTCAGCGCACGATACATCTGCTCTATATACAGAATACAAAGCAGCTGTATCTCAAAAAAGTTAAATAATCCTTAATAAAAACTAATTATAAAGTTGCACAAAATACACTGATTGACCTTTTTATTAAAAAAAAAAGTCCCTTCCAAAGGTTTACATAGCCTTTTAGGTGCCCATACGCATTAAATTAAGTTTGGCTGAACCTGATGATTTTGTCGGCCGACTATCTAATGTTTATGGGGGTCTCCTGACTCTACTGTGACGGCAGATGTCGGGGGCAAGAAGGATTGGCCATGCTTTATTGTCCATGACTTATTTTCCTCATCCCATTGAAATATGGGGGAGTTGGGAGGAATAGATGGTTCGGCCAACCGCTATCTAAGGCTGGGTTTACTCCTGTGTCGCTGTTTTCCGTTGTCCTGCTTTGTCAGAGGAGCAGAATAAGGGAAAACCAGCATCGACTGTTCCATTGCATCACGGACACCACCGGTGGCTAACAGAACCCATTGACTTTAATGGGTTCCGTCGACTTTCTGTCAGTGGTGTCACTAGAAACAATACTGCAGCATGCTGCGCTATTGTTTCCGGTAATCTCTGCCAGATCTGCCTTGGAGGACCCTAACGGAGCCTCCAACGCAGATGTGAACCGAGCCTTGAATGTATGGCCAGCTCTAGCTCAAAGTCCTGATCTGCAGTGCAAAATCTGTAGCGTATAACCCCAGTCTCGTGACACAATAACAGATCGGGCTGACTGCACGATGATGTGTATCATCACAACCACATCTAAAGGGCCACGATTCTCTTAGGGACTGCGCCCTGGGTGTGGGTGCAGCCATTGCTCCCAAATGCCATGTCCCTGTCCATGACATGAGAAGGTTTATCCTCTGTATTATTGGCAGTAAAGTATTGGTGATCGCTCTATTTCTGTTACAGGGAAATTCTCTTTTCTGTCTGGGACGCTTTGATGATGGGCAGACCGTGGCCCTACAGCGACTGGGTAGTAACGTTGTGTGGTACAGCCGTGCCCTTTGTAACCTGAACCCCTGGTGAGGTGAGTTCTGTTGCTCATTGAACTCTTCAGGGGTAAACGAATTTGGGGGACCCTTACAAAGTGTGAATAGGACTTCTCTTTACCTCAGCCGTGTGCGCATCCGACTTCCTCGTCCTCGTCCTTTTCCTGTACATAAAGGCTGAGATTTGGGTTGTGGAATGCACTGTGTTTTTAGAAAGACGCGGGGTGGAGGTGATTTGTATGTCTTTCCCATGACTGGTGTGTTTGCTGAAATCAAGACAAAAAAAGAAAAGTTTAAAACTTTCATAAAGTGAAGGAGAGAGTGTGGAGAGGGAGGAGGGGGAGGAACAGGTGCACCGGGACAATGCAAGATGAAGATTGATGGCTCTGAGCATTGAGGATGATGAGACACACAAACAGTCGCTATCTCTCAGCCCGGCCCTGAACCGTGCAGTCCTACTGGTGTACAGCTGTTGGTGCGCAGCCGGGGAGCTTCTGTATCACTGCCGGGTGCTGATACTCCAACTCCACGGGTGTCCTTATAACTCCCAGGATGCTCTTCTCCATTATATTTGGTAGGGTACACTCCTGATTCCAGGATCCCCTCCTCCAGAAAATGTGACACCCAGGCGTCCGCTGCATAGTCGTAATCATAGGCTGCCCATCGACTCATAGCTGTAAGGCCTCATTCACACGACTGTAGAATTTGTCCGCAATTACCGACCAATTCACTTCTATTGACCAGGCACCTTCCGGGAAGGAAGAAAGCCTCTGCAAAAGACAAACCATGTCCTATCTTTTGCTTTTAGCGGGCCGAAAATACGAATGGCTGGCCGTGCCCGTAATTGTGGGCTGTGATTATGGGCACGCTGTGGGCATGAGGCATAACTCCCAATGTTCCCCATAATGTCATTCCCAGCTGCTCTAACGTTCATCTCCCAGGATGGCCTTCATCACCTGCGCTGGTGTCGCTGGCCTGGTGAGTCGTATATACACATTTCAGGGATTACTGTTGAAGGTTCCCATAGTCAGCTGAGATGTTTCGGGGGTCCCTGCCCCTCCTCCCTACAGCTCTTATTTTTCTTTCAGTTTTGCCTTCTTAGCGTCTTGGCCTCTTGGAAATAAATCCCTTAAATTTGTTACAGTCCCTGATGGAGCTGGGGGAGGTCAGGGGTCGGAGCACAGGAGCTCAAAACTAACAGAAACTTTATAGGAGGGAAAGTGAGAAGTAGAATATACACGAGACCGTCCTGCATATAAAGAGACAGCAGGAGACAGACACAGAGGCCGAACAGTGACAGAATATTGTCATAGGGTAACCACGATGGTAACATGTGCTCCCTCCATTACTGACGGCAACGCGAGAGATGATCCCAAAGTCACACAAAATGCTCCCTGATCACCGCACTCAGTCTAGAAACCACAAACACGATATATATATATAAAAAACACACACACACACCATACACACACACACACACCATACACACACACACCATACACACACACACCATACACACACACACCATACACACACACACCACACACACACACCATACACACACACACCATACACACACACACCATACACACACACACCATACACACACACACCATACACACACACACCATACACACACACACCATACACACACACACCATACACACACACCATACACACACACACCATACACACACACACCATACACACACACACACACACACACACACACCATACACACACACACCATACACACACACACCATACACACACACCATACACACACACACCATACACACACACACCATACACACACACACCATACACACACACCATACACACACACACCATACACACACACCATACACACACACCATACACACACACACCATACATACACACACACACACACTACATACATAAGACAGCCACATACACAGACAATTGCACATATACATACACACACCTTTACAACTAAACATTCACACAGATAATCACACACATACGCAGCATAATCTTGATAATCCGGGACATTTTATAAGGCGCTGTTCGTATCTGCTGCTTTCGTCACGGATTCTGTTATTTCACAGGGAAAAAAAAAATTGCGCTAAATGCAGCATTATTTTCTGGGAAAACGCCAGAACCCAGCGGATCCATCTGAAGTCATTGGGGTTTGTCTTACGATGGATCCGGCAGATGGTTGTGACTTCCATTCATAACTAAAGCTACAACGTAACTGTCAGCAGAGCCGCACTCTTCTGAGATTAGAGGCGAGAGTGATTTTATAAAAACAATTCAAAATAAAGTCTCTGCGGAGTCGCCTCAGCCAGTAGTTTCTTACACGTTTGGTCATCTACAGATCATCCATATCCAGTATGTTAATGGATCTCCCAGCAAATCCTCCTTCAGATCCCAAATAAGATGTGACGAAAATTGTAAAAACGTGTATACGAAAGATTGATGGATCAGATGGTCTGAACTGTACTGATCCCGGAGGTCATGTGACTTTAGTAACGCGGCGGCTCAGAGCGGATTCACGGCTTTATTCCCTGACCAGGGTGATATGTAGATTGTACGCTCCACCTGTGGCATAATGTGTTTATTGGAATATTAGCTTGATGTGAGTGTATATATCCTCTGTACAGCGCACTATGTCAGTGCCATATAAACAACGGGCAATAAGTGAATGACGGCTGATGGGTTCATTCCGGTCCAGAGTCTAGAAGAAGAGAATAAACCGGAATGAAGCTGCAGTGCAGCGGGTGACAGGTCAATGACAGGGACGTCACAGGAATGCACAAGGCCTCGTTCTGCTGTCCGGGATAATGGGGTATACAGCGCTCTGGAACCAGTGAATATCATCAGACCAGACACAGACCCTCCGCACCCGCCTGACCTGCGGCTCCTCTCCTATATAAGGTACCAGCTCTCCGCACCCGCCTGACCTGCGGCTCCTCTCCTATATAAGGTACCAGCTCTCCGCACCCGCCTGACCTGCGGCTCCTCTCCTATATAAGGTACCAGCTCTCCGCACCCGCCTGACCTGCGGCTCCTCTCCTATATAAGGTACCAGCTCTCCGCACCCGCCTGACCTGCGGCTCCTCTCCTATATAAGGTACCAGCTCTCCGCACCCGCCTGACCTGCGGCTCCTCTCCTATATAAGGTACCAGCTCTCCGCACCCGCCTGACCTGCGGCTCCTCGCCTATATAAGGTACCAGCTCTCTGCACCCGCCTGACCTGCGGCTCCTCTCCTATATAAGGTACCAGCTCTCCGCACCTGCCTGACCTGCAGCTCCTCTCCTATATAAGGTACCAGCTCTACGCACCCGCCTGACCTGCAGCTCCTCTCCTATATAAGGTACCAGCTCTCCGCACGCACCTGACCTGCGGCTCTCCTATATAAGGTACCAGCTCTCCGCACGCACCTGACCGGCAGCTCCTCTCCTATATAAGGTACCAGCTCTCCGCACCCGCCTGACCTGCGGCTCCTCTCCTATATAAGGTACCAGCTCTCCGCACCTGCCTGACCTGCAGCTCCTCTCCTATATAAGGTACCAGCTCTCCGCACGCACCTGACCTGCGGCTCCTCGCCTATATAAGGTACCAGCTCTCCGCACCCGCCTGACCTGCGGCTCCTCTCCTATATAAGGTACCAGCTCTCCGCACGCACCTGACCTGCGGCTCCTCGCCTATATAAGGTACCAGCTCTCCGCACCCGCCTGACCTGCAGCTCCTCTCCTATATAAGGTACCAGCTCTCCGCACCTGCCTGACCTGCGGCTCCTCGCCTATATAAGGTACCAGCTCTCCGCACGCACCTGACCTGCGGCTCCTCGCCTATATAAGGTACCAGCTCTCCGCACCCGCCTGACCTGCGGCTCCTCTCCTATATAAGGTACCAGCTCTCCGCACCCGCCTGACCTGCGGCTCCTCTCCTATATAAGGTACCAGCTCTCCGCACGCACCTGACCTGCGGCTCCTCGCCTATATAAGGTACCAGCTCTCCGCACCCGCCTGACCTGCAGCTCCTCTCCTATATAAGGTACCAGCTCTCCGCACCCGCCTGACCTGCGGCTCCTCTCCTATATAAGGTACCAGCTCTCCGCACCTGCCTGACCTGCAGCTCCTCTCCTATATAAGGTACCAGCTCTCCGCACCTGCCTGACCTGCAGCTCCTCTCCTATATAAGGTACCAGCTCCACTTATGACCACCATGTAATAAACATAATGCACAGTAACTCTGCTCTACTTATGTAGTACTGATCCTGAATTACATCATGTCATACTCTAGTTATAGCCAAAGCTGCATCTACAGTTCTGCTTGCTGTCACTTCAAATCTATCAGCGTTGCACGAAGAGGCAGTAGCTGAGCTTTACTCCTAAATTGGATACATTCATATTGTATTAAATTGTGGGAGATGTGGTGTTCCTACATCAATGTCTTACTACAGCTCCTACAATGCAACGGAACAGAACATACTCCACACAAACCCTGGACTAGCAGAGAGAAGTCCTGACATGTGAGATCCTGCGGCGTGAGCGCTAACGTCTATTATACGCATCTCACCAGGAGGTCGGTATGTGGCGAGATGATTATACACTACAAGCAACTAAACCTCCAGTGAGAAAAAGACAATTGTCAGGAAACTGCTGCACATTGTCGTAATAAGGAAGAGGAGGCAGGAGAGTGGATTTAATGCAGCTTTGGATGTGATTAGAGTATAAGATGTAATTTAGGATTAGTGAGTAAAAAAAACGATTTACAAAGCTACTTAGTATCATGTGTAAAATGATGATCAGCGGAGCTGCACTTTAACCTCTTTTTTTGTCTCGGAAATCACGTGGGTCACTTTTGGTTTTGCGGATGATGGTCGTTTCCTGTGTGGTTGCCCATGTACATACTTGACCCAGCGCTCATGTATTATCCAGGATGGAATTGCATCCGGCTGTGTGAGCAGGACATGGCCTTATGGTGAAAAGTGTTAATAAACAGTGCCCCCCCTCCACCTAAATCAGCAGGTCCCTAGTCCGGCACCCCCTCACATCCCTACTGAACGACTCCTGCATTGCAGATATGTGAATATTCAGCTTTTACATTCATGTTTGCTTAGTCCGCACCAGTGAGCTCAACCGAGTGTCCAAATAACGCTGGAATTCTAGCAGAACAAACCATCCGCCCCCCACTGGAGGGGGGGGGGCATCTATGTGATCCTGCGGCCCCTCACGTGTGCACGGAGCAGCCTTATTCTGCTTCTTCACATTTGGTGATGTCATTTTCCAGCCTTGACCGTCCACCGCGCTGGTATATGAAGTAATGAAGGCCTGCAATCGCTTTTTATGCCAATATATTGTCTTTTTCCACCGTACTATGTAAAATGGCAGCATATGGGGGTGATGCCCAGCTGAATGGTCCGAGCCCTTGTGGGTAAATGCCGGCTGTACATATATTCACCATGTAACTACTGTATGTCTTATTAGGAAATATCAGAGCCGGAGAGGTTCACGTGTGTGTAGATGACGGACGCAGATGTTGTAACCAATCCACACGTGCCGGTAACCCCAGTGATCTGGTCTGGATTGCAACATCTACAATTCTGAGCAAGACAAATAAAAACCTGGAATTAGAAGACAAAGTCGTCTTGTCTGAGGTCTCCGAATATTCTCTGCAGACATTTCTAAGTTATTGCCTCCTATAACCACTAATGGCTTCCGTTACAGTGCCCATAGTAGTCACCGTGCCCATAGTAGTCACAGGGCCCATAGTAGTCACAGTGCCCATAGTAGTCACAGTGCCCATAGTAGTCACAGGGCCCATAGTAGTCACAGGGCCCATAGTAGTTACAGTGCCCATAGTAGTCACAGGGCCCATAGTAGTCACAGTGCCCATAGTAGTCACAGTGCCCATAGTAGTCACAGTGCCCATAGTAGTCACAGGGCCCATAGTAGTCACAGTGCCCATAGTAGTCACAGTGCCCATAGTAGTCACAGTGCCCATAGTAGTCACAGTGCCCATAGTAGTCACAGTGCCCATAGTAGTCACAGGGCCCATAGTAGTCACAGTGCCCATAGTAGTCACAGGGCCCATAGTAGTTACAGGGCCCATAGTAACAGGGCCCATAGTAGTCACACAATTGTTACGGCTTTACCTGTATGTCAGTGGTCACTCTCGCATTCTGTTCATGAAACAGGAGGCGCAGGATGCACAGTGCTTTCAGGCTCACCCGAGGCTTCAGTGTATGGAGTTAATACAGTACAGGGAATGTTGTATAATTAATCCGTGCTATTGAGTGCTGTATCTGTGGCTGGATCTACGGCGCGAGCGCAGGAAAGCGAGTCTTATCCATTAACGGAACAGAGCCGTTTTGTGCCTCGTATCCTAATTGTTTATCACTGTAATATCTGAGCAGCGGCGATGATGTGATTACCCGTGTAATCTGCGATCAGGGATCCCTCGCCGCCTCCCACTTCAACATACAATGCTTGATCAAGGATTCCAGCACAATCCGCTCACGGCCCCTGACTGTTTCCTAGAACACATTCTGCTTATTATACCGCAGGCCTTGACTTATGAGGCTGAGAACAATTCACACTTCGGGGAACAATCCAAAAATGTTATTCTCTTTTTTTGCACAAATTTTGTAAGCAGTGAAATAATACAAGCACCCCCCCCCCCCTCCCCACAGCTCCGAAATCTCCGGGGCCTTCATGTTATTGCACAGAACGAGCACCGCGTTACACAGCCTGACAGTATAAAGATGACTCTATATTTATGTTGTGTATTGGGGATAGTAAATGACGCGCTAGTAAGTTTATTAATTTCAAGATGATAACATATGTGGTGATATATCATAGAGAGGTTGTCACAGCCCCGCCCCCTGTTTACTGACTTCACTGATATATAATTACATGTAACATCATTGAATGGTAATATATGACATTAAATATTGTATAGAAGTTTGACTTTGATTATCACACGACTCGTCTTGTACAAATATTACATTGCGCAGTTGCAGATATTACGGTGCAGCACAGGTTTAGGGTCACAGGTTTGGAGGACTTTTGCAGAATCCTCACGCTCTTTCTAATTTTCTTTTCCTTGTGTCATTTATATAACGTGCGGCTTTGCGAGCCCTGAGGGAAACATAATGCGCCGTCTTATCACGAGCAGCGAACGTATGGAGAGGGAGATACGTTTATTTCAGAAATAAAACAATGAAGAGACTTATCACAGGACGCCGCGCTGTTTGAATAGCAGCGAACACTTGACTGGTTCTAGCAAATGAGGAAAGTAGGAGAAGTGATTACTCTTCTGAGATAAATGTATGGACAGGAGACTGTAGAGCGGCACTTCTGTATTACAAGAGATTATACGGAGGAATTAGAAACGTTATTCCCGAGGATCCTCGAGCGTGAAGAAGGAGCAGGACATCAGATACAAGAAGTACAAGACGTGGCAGATATTGTAGGAGCGCACAAATATGAGATATGGGAGTTTGGGATAAGACGCACCAACATTGCTTCTTGGCTCAAATGTCATAGACCAGATCAACACGGTGAAACTCCTAATGAATGGCGACGTGTGACATCACTGGCGGCGTGTGACATCACTGGCGCTTCACGATATAAGATGGTCCATAGATCTCCCTCATCTCGTCCTGTCAATGATGGGACTACTGACGGACATCTGTTTCCACCACTCGGGTAGGAATATCTGCGTGATATTGATCATTCTTCGCTTGCACTCTAAAGCCGACCATAGACCTAAAGATTTCCCCTTGATCAGATGAACGTTCCTATCATTTGTAGGAATCTGGACCCTCTGCTTCTCTGTAGGGTCGGTGCTTCCGCCACCAGTCGGCTGTGTCAATGAATAGTCGCCGTTCTTCCCCATTACACGGCTTGTTCTGTTTGGACAATCACTTTTCGTTGATAAGGTCTCTGATGGTAAGTGGGGGGCAGTTCCTGTTTACCGTCAGCTGTTAGTGACCTGTTGTACTGTGGCCATTGCGATCATAGACCGCTAGATAGAGATAGTCTCTGTTCAGCTCTCGCGGCCCGTATAAGCGCTCGTCCCCTATGTATGGGTATGATCGTCCTGTTTATAGGGACTTCAGGACTAGAAGTTTCCAGGGACCGCAGATATATCTTAGGGGGTGTATCTATTAATAAACCTACAACACGTTTCCACTCAGAGTGGGGGTCTTCGTCAGCCCTTCACAATGGAGAACGTATGCGTCAGTCTGCAGCCTCTATAAAGTAGCCGCTCGTCTTCAGTCCAAATCCATTTTTTCCACTAGCTCAGCAGTTCTGGCCTCCTGCGGCCGTGCACATCACCTTCACTGGTCAGTTCTTTATTTTTACTTTTCCTTAGTTACGACTGTATTTTAAGTAACATTGGCTGCACACTCATTAGGTGTAAAATGTCTTGTATCTTCCTCTACCTTCTTTTTTTTTTTTTTTACATTTCAATTTGACAGTGGAAACCATCAACATGCAGGTCGGGCGTTGCGAATGACTACATATTTTTATTTCATTTTTGTATCTTCTCCAGCGTATTCGGATCATTAATACAGGAATATCTGTTACTTTGGTTATTTTATACATTAATCGGCGTTGCTGGAGCCGTGTGTTTTTCGTTTTTATGTTAAAGTTTATTCACGGGTTATAAAATGTTCCATTCTGATAAAAAAAATTCTCCATTCCTCAGCATTTTCAATATACGTTTGCTGTCAATGAGTGGAATCTTGTGTACATCCAGAGGCTGAAAATGTATCCTAATTATGTCCAGCTGATCCATGCACGCGGCTCATTTAATGTATTGCAGCTCTCTCTAAGGGTATGTGCACACGCAGTGTTTTCAGACGTTTTTTGGGCCGTAAAAACGGCTGAAAAATCTGAAGCAGAACGCCTACAAACATTGGGAAATACGGCGGTCTGTTCCAACAATGCGTTTTTTACGTAGGCGTTTTGAAAAACGGCCACGTAAAAAAAAAAACGGCCACAAAAAAGAAGTGCAGGTCACTTCTTGAGCCGTTTTTGGAGCCATTTTTTATTGACTCTATAGGAAAACGGATAAAGGTTATTTTATGTTTTGCACCCTCACAATGCACCTGTCCCGTCATGGTGCTACCCAAACCTGTCCCCATAGAGCCATGGCTTCCATATGTTGTACGCATGAGCACTCAGAACACTAATTCCCCCTTTTTACTTTGGGGGACACTGCATTTTGTTCCGCAGTTTTCACGTAAGGTGTGAATTGACATTTAAAACGGCTCCATAAATGAATGTGCACTTACAGGCCGGATGCTCAACAGCAGTTCTGAATGTTGTTGGGCACGGGGGGCATAAAGTAACAATTGGCGCATTTCCGCCCAACGTCCTTGGATGCGCATGAACTGCCCTGTTTTTGGATACACGGTAGAAATGAGATGTGCAGATACCGTCTGTTTCAGGAAATCCGTGAATTTACTTATCGATCGTTCATCATCATATATTCCGATCAATGGTTCATTTAAATGGAGCAAACAAGCCCCGATCACCACGCTGTATGGACGAGCGGCGCTCGTTTACTGCCCATTTAAAGCCAGAGACATGAAGATTTCCTCCAGATCCGGCCGTTTGACTTCAGATGACCCTATGACAGGTAGATCCCTCTTCTTCTATGTTGGTGCCTTTATTTACTCTACATTCTTCATAATTATTCGCTGAATCCATTAGAAGAACCCGGAGACGGTCTAGAGGGACGAATCTTTACATCTGACGTCTTTGTAGCTTGGAGGAAGCGGAGGGGGGGGCAGTCTCTTTATCAACGTTGTGCGATGTAAACAAGACCTTGTAAGTGGATACCAGAATTACATTGGAAAAGGAGCGTAGGATTCCTACAGATAAAGAGACAATGGATGGAATGATACCAAGAACAATGGAAGAAGATCTGAAGAAGGATGTGGTCGAAAGCTGCAAATCCTGGCAATCAAAGAGACGGAGAAAGTCAAAATACCGCAAGATTCATGTTCACCCCCGAGCTGCAGGAAAATGAACAAGCCAGGCTTTTGGATCTAATATTTAAGGGTTTTTTCCTTTTAAAATCCCCAGCAGTTCCTGTCGGCCAGAGTGTGAAGAAGATTCATTCAGCCATTTACATTCGTTATATCTGTTTCTGGGAAAGCTGGTTGACAAACCGTATGGCCCCCCCTTACAGCTCCCTAGGGGGTCGTCACCCACGAATCCTAGAATTCACGATGACTCTAGTTAAAGGGTTTTCCCATTTTTAAACATTTCTGGCATATTGATTGGATATGTCATAAATGTCTGATAGGTACAGGGTCCTCCTCTGGGGGAACAAGGGTCCTGGGACACCCATTTGTGGGGCCAATGGGGACAATTATGGAAAGCAAGCCGCACTTGACTATTTCTGTAACCCCGTTAGACTTAAGTAAAGATTGAAATTCTATGGAGACGGTGGCAGCCATAAATCATTGTGGGGGCCGTGGTGCCGGCCATATTGATTGACACGCACATTTCTTAAAGAACAGGTAATTGTTTCATTTTTGGAGTAAAAATGTTCATTAATAAGTCTTGTAGAGTGAGGTCTTATGTGATTATGAGGCCTCAATATCCCGGTATCATCTGGTGATTACATTGTGGAGAAGAAGTGACCGCATTGTGACCGCTCAGTTTCCAGCTCCTGTCCAGGCATTACTGTCAGAGGGACGCCGAGTGCTCTTATCTCCACAGCTCCGTCAGCCTGCTCTTCATGAAGGTGTTTAGCTGTTGGGTATATTCTCTGTCACATCTGGGGGCCTCCTGAATAATAATTGGGATTAAAAAAAAAAAAAGTTTCCTGATAGAAAAAGATTGTTTGGATTCAAACAGGACAAACATATGGAAAACGATTGCATCTCAGAGGTGGCCCAAGAATCCCTCTGTAGTGTAAATACGAAGCCCATTGGCACCGCACATATCCCTCCTAGTCAATGCCTGTTTGACAAAGTCTGAATTTCCAGATGTGCTCCATGTATGGAATATGTTCATTGAGAGGCTCTTTGTGGAGGACTGCGGGTGGATGCCAGCTCTGCACAATAAATGTTCCCCCAAAGAAATGAGTAGGTGTTCGGGGAGGGGGAGGACCAGCTGGACAGAAGCCCACAGCTGTCTGATCTGTACTGGGAAATGAGCAGCCCAGTGTCAGGCCAGGAACGCTGGATTACAGGCTCACGGGCGGTGAAAGTGTGACGAAGGCACAGAGCATCATAGTCCGGGGTTACACACCGGGATCCAATGAACATCACAATCAGTCGTGATCAAGATGCTGGTCTCATATTCTGCTATGACGGGTCAAAATGATAGCTGAAAAGTCGTCTACAACACAGATAAAGACTTCTACCCCACATGATGAGCGCAGAACAGCCAGAGATGAACGTCTACACTAATAGATCAATGAGCCGGTAATCCTGGCCGTTATTTTGGCTATAGACCATTCCCTGCTGTAGTCAATCCCGTCTTACAGTCCCTAATTTATTAGTCATTCTTGTTAAATGCGACAATAGTATCTGTTACTAGGACGTGTTATAACAGGGCCGTCTTCTTCATGATCACCCTGGGCGTTTGTCATTGGTTGTATCGGCTGAATTGTCAGTAAATCTGCTGCAAAATCCTGACGGGGAAGAAGATAAAAAGTCTTTCTCCATAGAGATATTACTGCGGGATGTGGATTGTAATATTACAGATCAACAGGAAAGACTGAGCTGCTGAAAACTGTATTTCCACTGCACTTGAATGTAATAGAGACACAGAGGGAAAGCATCTCCGAGCAATAGGGAGGACGGGAGAGTGAGAATGATTCACTATTACCGAGCCACAGGGAGGCAGCCAGAGCGGCACAAAGACCGAGCAATACAGAGCCACAGGGAGGCCAAGAGCCCGAATATTAATTACAGCTGAACAGAGAGACAAGACAGAAAACTGGAACACGGGGCAGAGAGAATTCTGTGGGAGGACGATGAGGAAAAACATCTGGTCAGAGCGCTGTGCCACACATAGATCCAGCTGTGCCACCGTGGCGTGTGCCCCAAATACACACGTGGAGGCATACAGAGAGGAGCTCTGGTCTACTACCAAAGGGAAATGCGGGGTGCAGATGGAGGCAGGCGGACCTGTATATAGGGGCTGCATCGGAAACTGCTACTTTTTCAGTACCTGACACTTTACCCCTTGAGTAATGGGCACCACCTGTTCATTGTGCCTACTGGGCACCTGCTCTTTTGCAAATGGAAAGCCAGTTAACCCTTGATCTCGGCTGCATTTGTTAATCTGTATAATTCCAGACTGACAATGCAAGCTCAGAACTGAAGCTCCATTGTGATTTCTGACGTCTTCAGGTTGGTATCGGCTCCTCTTGACCAGAAGACTCACGTTCCTCCAGATTGTTGTGCATTCTTCAGGCCTCTCAGTGGCTCTTGGTTCACGTTTCCTATGAATATCTCCATCCATCTTGCTGATGGTCGCCATCTTCCTCTTGTTATTCTTCCCGGCAGGATTGCGCTCTCTTCAATGAGCTGGGTCTTCTCTTGATACATCCAGAAGATAAAGTTTCAGTCTGGTCACTAGTGTTTCAAGTCAAAGTTTGCTTTGGTTAAGTATCGGGGCGTCATCTAGCTGTAAAATAAAACCCGTAATCTGCCTCAACATCATGATTTCCCAACCCAAGATGTTTTTATTTGTCCCGATGAAGCGTCTGGTCCAAAAATGCGTTGAACTTTGTTACATGTCACTGAATATATTCCAGTCTATCTACCTTTGACCAAGCAGCAGCTCCGTCTCCTGATCCCTCCACTTTTATTCAGCTCTGCTGTGCGGTCTCTCTATCCACGACCCAAGATGTCGACCTGGAGGGAAGTAGAATTTTCCAACATTCAGTGAATTTATTCAAGTGCGACCAGACAATAGATAGAGACGGCCTTGATTATAGATATTAACAGGAGCCTCTGAGACCACGCGCTCAGCCGTCCTCATAAATGAGGTGATACTACAGGGAAATCTCGCACCTGCCTCTGAAGCCGTATGGACAGGATTGTCTACATTTACTCTTCCTGCAATATGGAGTTTTCCTGCTTCCAGCCATGAAGTCCAGACCTCCGATGTGCTTGACTACATCTTATTAGTGAGGAGAATGAGAAAACTGGATAGAGATGATTCATTAGAGAAGAAATTGGGGCTGCCGGTGGGTTTTAGACAAGGACAACCACAGGAATGTATGGACGTCCATATACATCAGATGGAAATTGCCCATATTGAGCGATATAGAGTTTCGGACGAACGTCTGGTGACATTTTTACACCCATTCGTCTACACGGAGGTACCCGGACATCAGATGAAAGTGGGTCATAATCTACTGTACCAAGTGGCGGACGGAAATGGGAACAAACCTCTCCACTCGCTTATAGTCCTGATTATGTTTGAGCTTTGTGGCCGAGTGACCATGTAAAGCAGTGGGTGGAGTGCAGGAAAGGGGGGTGATGGGTGTGATACATTCATTGCTATTCCTATGTATGTAACATTTTCCGCCAGATCACCCCACTAGTGAATGTTTCTCATAAATGGCAATCACACAATTCTTCAAATACTTTATTACAAAACCTGAGCAGTGAAATGTCATTTTTCTTTTTGGACATTGGTCCAATTCTCTGCTGAAAATGGCCGATGGCGTCGTACATATGGACGATCTGACATACAAGCGGTTTTCTGTCTACCATCCGTTTCCTCTGTTCTGTGTATGGAGACCTTTTGTTGGTGTTTGATGGTCTCTGCTGAAGATCTCATGACTGTGGGGACAACCCAATTGTGGTAGAGGTTAGATTTGCTCCTTTATCTGTCCTTGAGATAAGCAGCGCCTTTTCACTCAATCGCTCCATTGAACGAATAAGCATGCTTGACTGGGCAGATTGAGTATGCTAATTGGGGGAGTAGGGAATGGTAGCTGTCAGCTGAATCCGCAAAATTTTACGTCTACGCACAGCCCCAAGCTCGATAAGTTCATGTCTGTGTAAGGCTACGTTCACATTTGCGTTGTGGTTTCCGTTCATTACGCAGACCACAACGCTCTACATAATCCGTTGTACGACGAATATCACCGGTGGCCAACAGATCCCATAGCCTCCTACGCAGATGTGAACAGAGCCTAACCTGACAGACTGTCCTCCCTATCTCCCACAGTGAAAAATAAACATTCAACAGGTCGGAATTTAAACTAGCCAGCCATAGGTTTCCCTAATTGATAAGCGGCGTCAGAGGTGTATGCCACTTATCTCTTCTGCACTAAAAAAAATAAATAACAGGAATGTTTGGCTGAGATGTCCGGGGTGACGTCTGTCAGCAGATGTTGTTTGTCTATGGGCAGCTTTACTGGCAGAACTGCCTGACCGCTACCAAGCCAAAGTGGCAGCTCCCTAGACCCCGAGACAAGAGACAAATAGTGGACGATGCATCAACCCTGAAGTCCTCGTCCCCGGTGGAGAAGCGCTCTTAATTGTTGCTTCCCTTAGAGAAAGCCCTGGCATTTTTCTAGTAATCTGGAGGGCAGCTGCTCATACACCATCAAGTTAAGTAAAGCTTCCAATAGACAATAAACCGTCTGGGGTCCATCGCTTTGTAGTGCGTCCGTGCTCACATGTTAATTGTGAGGGCTCCTCATGCTAAAACTCTGTGATCTTATCTTCTGAGAAAATGTATCACTGCAGCCCCTGAATATAATGCGGAGGTGACCGGTAACATCTGTGCGGCTTTTCATCTCACAAGGAAAACATCAGAGACAGAAAATATACGTTTATCGTCGTCCATTACAGAGAATTCCGGTAAATTAGTGGAGCCGGGTGCACGGCAGATTTATGGTCCATTAATGGGGTGCAGACAATGATGTCTTGTGTTACCCTCTGAGACCCCTATTAGCCCCAATGTTTCTTAATAAAAAACCCATCAGCATCTTATAGGATCAGATTCTATTCTTTTCAATTTGCATTAAATTGAATAAATGCGCACTTTTGGTTATAATACCGGCTGTAACCAGAGGTCGTAACTTGAAGCTCTGGGACCCCAATGCAAAATCTATAACAAGGCCCCTTGTCTGGAGTATAATACAGGATATAACTCAGGATCAGTACAGGATAAGTAATGTCATGTATGTACACAGTGACTCCACCAGCAGAATAGTGAGTGCAGCTCTGGAGTATAATACAGGATGTAACTCAGGATCAGTACAGGATAAGTAATGTAATGTATGTACACCGTGACTCCACCAGCAGAATAGTGAGTGCAGCTCTGGAGTATAATACAGGATATAACTCAGGATCAGTACAGGATAAGTAATGTAATGTATGTACACAGTGACTCCACCAGCAGAATAGTGAGTGCAGCTCTGGAGTATAATACAGGATATAACTCAGGATCAGTACAGGATAAGTAATGTATGTACACAGTGACCACCAGCAGAATAGTGAGTGCAGCTCTGGAGTATAATACAGGATGTAACTCAGGATCAGTACAGGATAAGTAATGTAATGTATGTACACAGTGACCACCAGCAGAATAGTGAGTGCAGCTCTGGAGTATAATACAGGATGTAACTCAGGATCAGTACAGGATAAGTAATGTAATGTATGTACACAGTGACTCCACCAGCAGAATAGTGAGTGCAGCTCTGGAGTATAATACAGGATGTAACTCAGGATCAGTACAGGATAAGTAATGTAATGTATGTACACAGTGACTCCACCAGCAGAATAGTGAGTGCAGCTCTGGAATATAATACAGGATATAACTCAGGATCAGTACAGGATAAGTAATGTAATGTATGTACACAGTGACTCCACCAGCAGAATAGTGAGTGCAGCTCCGGAGTATAATACAGGATGTAACTCAGGATCAGTACAGGATAAGTAATGTAATGTATGTACACAGTGACTCCACCAGCAGAATAGTGAGTGCAGCTCCGGAGTATAATACAGGATGTAACTCAGGATCAGTACAGGATAAGTAATGTAATGTATGTACACAGTGACTCCACCAGCAGAATAGTGAGTGCAGCTCCGGAGTATAATACAGGATGTAACTCAGGATCAGTACAGGATAAGTAATGTATGTACACAGTGACTCCACCAGCAGAATAGTGAGTGCAGCTCTGGAGTATAATACAGGATGTAACTCAGGATCAGTACAGGATAAGTAATGTAATGTATGTACACAGTGACTCCACCAGCAGAATAGTGAGTGCAGCTCCGGAGTATAATACAGGATGTAACTCAGGATCAGTACAGGATAAGTAATGTAATGTATGTACACAGTGACTCCACCAGCAGAATAGTGAGTGCAGCTCTGGAGTATAATACAGGATATAACTCGGGATCAGTACAGGATAAGTAATGTACACAGTGACTCCACCAGCAGAATAGTGAGTGCAGCTCTGGAGTATAATACAGGATGTAACTCAGGATCAGTACAGGATAAGTAATATAATGTTTGTACACAGTGACTCCACCAGCAGAATAGTGAGTGCAGCTCTGGAGTATAATACAGGATGTAACTCCGGATCAGTACAGGATAAGTAATGTAATGTACGTACACAGTGACTCCACCAGCAGAATAGTGAGTGCAGCTCTGGAGTATAATACAGGATATAACTCGGGATCAGTACAGGATAAGTAATGTAATGTATGTACACAGTGACTCCACCAGCAGAATGTGTGAATTTGTCTTCCGCAATCTCACATGCTGGAGGTAATAAATCCCATGAAGCAGGTAGATGTTCTGTGGTTCTCATCAGTAACTTCGCTGTTCACTGAATCTTGTTAGTTCAATGTGATTTAAGGCCTTGGGAAACATTCCAGTGTCTGACTACTGAGGAGCACAGAACTGAGGGTTTTATCTGATACATTAATAATATTCATTAACACAGTAATCAACACTTTTCTCTATAGAGAGAATGCGAGGAGACAAGTTGGAGATGACAGAATACACATTCCTTTACATAGTGGAAGGAACAAGTTCTCCCAGCACCACAGAGTATTTCAGGAGATTGTGCTAATCATGTGGGACGCCACAGACTGAATTATATAATAGAAGCTAGGCCTACCAGCATCACAGAGTATTTCAGGAGTGCATATGTGATTTATTGTCCCCGTGTCCTGGAACCTCTTGCATCCATCTTATGTAGTTGACCATGGATTTACCTCCGGTGAATCTGGAAACAATGAGAGGATTGGTGGGCGCTGGCCGCAGGCGCTGGGATCCGCATGTAGTGGGTTGACTTTGGCGAGCACCGTTTTGTCCCTACACCTTTCAGAGAGTGAGATGTTATTTGTTTCTGTCACACAGATGGATTACTCTGCCGCTGGTGAAACTTTGTAAACTTCATTGTGGTTAGAAGGACATTATTTGTTTGGTTCACCCTAAAATTTTCTGTATTTTCCCAGCCCTATGAACGTTCATGGATCCGGTGGGTGTTGTAGTTGGGTAACACGGGACATTTTTAGGCTGCGTTGTTTCCTCTGCCGCCTGTGCACAGACACTGGCCGGATTCTGTGTTATCGTGATGTCGTCTGTGGATTCGGGATCCTTCCACATAGTTGTGTTTCCTTCTTGTGCCCATTTCCTCCTCCTCTGAGGTTGTAGCCACATTCCCAGCATACGTTACATTGTTACAAGTGCTACACTATATACTGAATACACTGGGGGTGAGGGTGTTCTGGGCACAGTGCCAGCGGTGATACATTGTATCCTTGGTTTTGTTTCATTATTAGGTGAAGTTACTTTAGTATCAGCCCCAAAAAAAGACATCAAAACGTTTTCTTTTTTTTTCTGGGCAAAATGCCAGGACCGGGATTGTGAAACTTTTGAATCTTTTTGTTTTGTCGTCGGCTTTTGTAATGTGTTCTCCACAGGAGTAAGAATGGTTAATGGGGAGACAATCCGCACGGGCTGAATGACTTGTAGTGAGTGGCTGCGAGGTAACGTTACACCAGTGTATACATATCCCGACCACTTCCCGGGAAGCTCCTCATTGTCTGTGGACTCGTGCTATTTTGCTATTTGGGATATTTTAATGTTGTCCAGTCTTATATTAACAGCCCGGTCTGAACATGACACAACTGGTGCAAAAAATGCTTCACATGTCATCAGCTCCACATCCATTGTGGGAATCACATCCTTCATCATCTGTCCTCACATCCGCTTTTTTCTAATATGAACAGTATTTAGGTAGAAGGGGGCGGGGGCAGAATTGGGATGTGGGATATAAGAGCTTCATGCGTAAATGGCAACGTCCCAGGAGACCCCCTTCCCTGTATCTGCATGGCACCTGACACATTGGGATTTGTTAGGAGTAAACGTTCCCTTCTGCCCCAGTATTTATTGTCTTTCAGAGCATCTACCTCCTGGCGTAGGACATACAGGACATTCTACACGTTTAATGGCTGCGGCTTTAGAAATTGGCTTTAGTAAGTTCCCTTTACCAGGAGGAATAAGCAGTGCAATGTGTGCGGATCCGGAGAATATTTCTGCTTTTCTTTAGTATTGTGAGTGCCTTATTGTCTCTTAAGGCGGCTTCAAACGGGGCGATTATTGGGCAGAGAATTCGTTCCTATAACGCTCGTTGCTGATAATTGTCCGGTGTAAACAGATCAGCGATCAGGCGATGAATGAACAAACGCTGGATCATCTGCCTGACGTATCGTTTTATAAAAAGTGAAATATTCTGGTTGTCGGCGGCACATCTTGGTGTGTAAACAGGAGACGCGCTGCCGACATGATAATAATGTATGAGGACGAGGGATCGGAGTAACGAGCGCTCCTCCCCATCCACAGCTCCGTGTGACAGGACCAATGAGCGCCAATTAACGTCGGCGCACGCTGCCGGTGTAAGGCCCTGTTCACACAGAGTTTTTGGCAGGTTGAAAAATCAACCTCAAAATTCCTTCAGGAATTATGAGGCAGATTTTGCCCTGCCTGCACTCACTCTTTTGGCCGTGTTTTTCGTTGCGGGCAAAAAACGGTATGAAAACCGCTTTCTCTGCCCCCCATTGAGGTCAATGTGAGGTCTCAGACGTAAAGACCTGAAGAAAGAGCATGGCGCTGCTTTTTCCCGTGAGCATTTTTTTTTCCACTCGTGAGAAAAAAACTCCTCGGCCTCCCATTGAAATCATTGGGAGGCTTTTGCGTCCGTTATTTGGTGCAGTTTACTCTGTGTGAACACCCCCTAATAGGGCCTTTAGTCTCAGGGTTTGTGGAGGTCTCGTTTGTTGGGCACCGGCAGGTAACATGGCTCCTCACGTCTTGCATCGTGTCACTTTCTGTGTCTGATTGACGTCCTATAGGAGCGAATGTTTTATACAAGTTTTTCCACCTTCATTTATGTTTTGAAGCTGTTAATAAACCCTCCGCACTTAGATGAGGTCTGGCTCGGTGTGACGACTGCTTCTCCACTACTCTGTTATTAGCACAGGGACAATCCAACTTACAGCTGACGTGCTGAGTCCTATCTGACGGTCTGGTTACTAGCGATACATTGTAACAACCGCAGTCTTGTATATGAGGTCGCCAAGTCATGAGTCCCTAGTAACCAGTCTCCTGCTCTGGGGAAGCCCCTGACATCATTGTCGATGTATGGACAGCGATGTCAGAGGCTTCCCCAGAGTCCCGGAGCAGAGCCGATAATAGCGCTCTGCCCGGGACTCCACTCTGGGGAATACCCTGACACACTGTCCATATATGGGCAGCGATGTCAGGTAATTCCACAGAGTCCCGGAGCAGAGCCGACACCAGCGCTCTGCTCGGGACTCCGGCTCTGGGGAAGCCCCATACATCGCTGTTCATATGTGGACAGCGATGTCAGGGAATTCCACAGAGTCCAGGAGCAGAGCCGACACCAGCGCTCTGCTCCGCTCTGGGCAAGACCCTGACACACTATCCATATATGGGCAGCGATGTCAGGGAATTCCACAGAGTCCCGGAGCAGAGCCGACACCAGCGCTCTGCTCGGGACTCCGGCTCTGGGGAAGCCCCAGACATCGCTGTTCATATGTGGACAGCGATGTCAGGGAATTCCACAGAGTCCAGGAGCAGAGCCGACATCAGCGCTCTGCTCCGCTCTGGGCAAGACCCTGACACACTGTCCATATATGGGCAGCGATGTCAGGGAATTCCACAGAGTTCCGGAGCAGAGCCGACACCAGCGCTCTGCTCGGGACTCCGGCTCTGGGGAAGCCCCAGACATCGCGGGCCGCAGATGACAGCCCCAGGGGCCGCATGCGGCCCGCGAGCCGTGTGCTTGAGACCCGCTGCACAACTGAGCAACAAGACAAGTACATTAGAGTCTCTAGTTTGAGAAATAGACGCCTCACAGGTCCTCAACTGGCAGCTTCATTAAATAGTACCCGCAAAACGTCAGTGTCAACGTCTACAGTGAAGAGGCGACTCCGGGATGCCGGCCTTCAGGGCAGAGTGGCAAAGAACAAGCCATATCTGAGACTGGGTAATAAAAGGAAAAGATTAATATGGGCAAAAGCTCAGACATTGGACAGAGGAAGATTGGAAAAAAGTGTTATGGACGGACGAATGGAAGTTTGAGGTGTTTGGATCACACAGAAGAACATTTGTGAGACGCAGAACAACTGAAAAGATGCTGGAAGAGCCGGACGCCATCTGTCAAGCATGGTGGAGGTCATGTGATGGTCGTCTGGGGTTGCTTTGGTGCTGGTAAAGTGGGAGATTTGTACAAGGTAACAGGGATTTTGAATAAGGAAGGCTATCACTCCATTTTGCAACGCCATGCCATACCCTGTGGACAGCACTTGATTGGAGCCAATTTCATCCTACAACAGGACAATGACCCAAAGCACCTTCAAATTATGCAAGAACTATTTAGGGAAGAAGCCGGCAGCCGGTATTCTCTCTGTAATGGAGTGGCCAGCGCAGTCACCAGATCTCACCCCCATAGAGCTGTTGTGGGAGCAGCTTGACCATATGGTGCGCAAGAAGTGCCCATCAAGCCAATCCAACTTGTGGGAGGGGCTTCTGGAAGCATGGGGGGAAATGTCTCCCGATGACCTCAGCAAATTGACAGCTAGAATGCCAAAGGTCTGCAATGCTGGAATTGCTGCAAATGGAGTATTCTTTGACGAAAGCAAAGTTTGAAGGAGAAAATTATTATTTCTAACCTTGTCAATGTCTTGACTATATTTTCTAGTCATTTTGCAACTCATTTGATAAATATAAGAGTGAGTTTTCATGGAACTTTTGAACTGTAGTGTAAACATTAATGGGGCGGCCATATTGGAGGGACACACTTTGTTCCTGTATTATCTATATTAGTTAGTACAGGAGGATGTGTGTAATGGGGAGGAGGTGATGGTAAGCACCTCTCCTCAATAAACAGCAGGTTGAGAAGCACATGGTAATCACAAGGGGCCAAACGCTCGGCAGGACTAAACGCGTGTTCATATGATTGCTCGTTTCCGATCATTGCCGTGTGTAATCAGGGCAACGATCAGCCGATGAATAAGAAAACGCTCGTTCATCAGCTGATCTAATCTTTTATTCAGAATTCAAAATCAGCGATGTCGGCAGCACGCCTGTGTAATCACGGAGATGCGCTACCGACATGATGAAAACGTATAGTGGCGAGAGATCGGAGTAACGAGCCCTCGTCCCTATACATGACCAATCAGTGCTCTGTGTCATAAGAGCAAATGAGCGCCGATCGAGCTGTCTTATTGATCAGCGCTGGATTACTCGGCCCATGTCAGGCCACGTCATAGGACCCGAACACCAGATCTCTCCTTATGTATTACTAAAATATATCACAACACTGGTCGGCGTCTGATATGGCGCCGGCTTCAGATGGAGGAACTTCTCTTTTTATTATAATCAGATGTGGTTCAGTTCGGTTTATATGTATCTATATAGTCTATAAATGGCCGCCACCTCCAATGTGTAGATTTAGGGTGCCCCTGGATATACCTGGTATAGCCCCCGCTCATGGTCGGGGGTCTGTTGTGCTGGAGCTGTCACTAGACTCCATTAATCTCGGCGGGGAGTGGGGTACAAGAGTCGCACTTAACAAGTCCCGCGGCCTCCTGCTTGTGTCTTCACCTCATTAACTAGTTAATGATCCTCCTGCTGACAGAGCGGCTCCTCGTCCAGGGCTCATTCCACGTTACTATCGGCTTCAATTCTTTCATCTGTTTGCTTTATAATCAGCTTTCTCTTTTATAATCCACTCTCTGCCTGTCCTGTTATTTTCTACAGACTCGGTGCAGACGGTGATTCTACAGATCTGCGGTAAACGGATTCATTCTTCGCTCTATGGGTTGTCTATTCAGAGAGATCGGTTCTGTTCTTATCCCGGGATCCATCAGTGAATCACTTCTGATACTTTTAGTTTCCTTTGTTGCGTTTTCGTCCCTGATATCTCACTCCCGGGGATGATGTTCTGCAGCTCTTGTTTCGAAATATTTGTCAAGCGGAACAAAGCGCGACCATCTGTGGGTGATGCCTCGGAGTACACACAGATAAATATTGTTCTTCTCCATAACCCCCCACATACTGCCCTCCTCGTGCACCGCGACGCCCTCCTCGTGCACCGCGACACCCTCCTCGTGCACCGCGACACCCCCGCTCATGTAAACTCTTCTTCCTGATTAACATAAATGGCCCTAAATGTTACCGTCATTTACATACGTTCAGCAATACTTTATTCTACACTTTACAGTAAAATCCCTTCCATCGTCTGTTACTCCAAAATGTCTGACCGTTTGGCACTTTTTTTTTTGCCGCAGAAACATGAGACGATCTGAAAAGACCAAGAGCGAAAGACTGAGCGGAAGGGAATCCGTTATGAGACGTCTGTGGGGCCGCTGATGCTTTCCTGGAGGTTCTCTACCTTTTATGCTGGAACACGGCCTGATACTGGCCCGGAGAAATGACCCACGACCAACGATACAGTGCGTCGATCAGCGCTCGTTAGCTCCATTCACAAGGAGCGGCGATCGTCAATGTATGGGGATGAATGATCAGTAATGCCATCGTTAACCCTATGCATCATGTTGGCAGCTCCTCTCGTGTACGCGGGGACATGGGCTTTTTTTTTGTTGCCTAAAAGATCTAATCCGCCAATAAATAAGCGTTTCCACATTCATTGACTGATTGCCCTGTGTAAACATCGCAACAATGATGGAACAATCATTCCTATGAACGCTCATTTGTCCGTCTTAAAGGGCCTGTGGAAATAACATTTTTATATTTTCCTTTGACTGTCCAATAATCCAGAACATTTGATATTCCGGCCCATCATATCCCTTCATTGTGATTACTACCAATTCCTGATATGTTGTAGGAGAACCTTAAATGTGACACCGCAAAGCATCATGGTCCCAAATTTCTAAATGTTGTATGATTTTTATGTTTACTGAGATCCTTTATCTATAGGGTCCACATGGGACATCCATTTAGTGTGACTGGAAAGCCACGGTGAGAAATGACAGCCACAATGATGCTCCTTCCCCTGCGTGGACGTGGCGGACGGTGGAGCGGTGCGGTCCACTATTAGTAAATCTCCCCTGATTGTTGACTGTGCTCTGCGCCAATGTAATTGTCACCATTTAGACGAGCGCCCATGTCCCAGGTGCAGAACCTCGAGAGGCCCAGCAATGGAGACAACCCGAGGACATTCTTCAGATCTGTAACAATGTGCAAACTTCAGGGGATAAGTGAGCTCAAGGGACTTGAAATCCCCCGAGACGTCTCCTCTAATGTTGTGCAAACCTCTCATTGTGCCAGGAGTGGCGGCCGCCGCGCTCATCACTTACACACACATTTATTTTACTTTGAAACTAGAAAGTTTCCACAGTTTCTATGGCGACTTGATGCACCTTTCTGTTTCCATGGCAACTACTTGAGGTTTTTTTGAGATGCTGAGGTTCATGTCTTAGTTGCTATGCGGTGATGTCCCCTTGGGAGATGGATGTGACAGGCACAGGAGTGTGACGGGAATACCGGCTGCCCAAGGCAAAGAGTGTCACTCACCTGGGACAGTAGACTGCACTGTCTAATCTACAGGAGAAGAGACCGCACTGTCTAATCTACAGGAGAAGAGACTGCACTGTCTAATCTACAGGAGAAGAGACTGCACCGTCTAATATACAGGAGAAGAGACCGCAATGTCTAATCTACAGGAGAAGAGACTGCACTGTCTAATATACAGGAGAAGAGACCGCACTGTCTAATCTACAGGAGAAGAGACTGCACCGTCTAATATACAGGAGAAGAGACTGCACTGTCTAATATACAGGAGAAGAGACTGCACCGTCTAATATACAGGAGAAGAGACTGCACCGTCTAATATACAGGAGAAGAGACCGCACTGTCTAATATACAGGAGAAGAGACTGCACTGTCTAATCTACAGGAGAAGAGACTGCACCGTCTAATATACAGGAGAAGAGACTGCACCGTCTAATATACAGGAGAAGAGACTGCACCGTCTAATATACAGGAGAAGAGACTGCACCGTCTAATCTACAGGAGAAGAGACCGCACTGTCTAATCTACAGGAGAAGAGACTGCACTGTCTAATCTACAGGAGAAGAGACTGCACCGTCTAATATACAGGAGAAGAGACCGCACTGTCTAATATACAGGAGAAGAGACAGCACTGTCTAATCTACAGGAGAAGAGACCGCACTGTCTAATATACAGGAGAAGAGACTGCACCGTCTAATATGCAGGAGAAGAGACTGCACCGTCTAATATACAGGAGAAGAGACTGCACCGTCTAATATACAGGAGAAGAGACTACGCCGTATAATCTACAGGAGAAGAGACCGCACTGTCTAATATACAGGAGAAGAGACTGCACCGTCTAATATACAGGAGAAGAGACTGCACCGTCTAATCTACAGGAGAAGAGACCGCACTGTCTAATATACAGAAGAGACTGCACTGTCTAATATACAGGAGAAGAGACTGCACTGTCTAATATACAGGAGAAGAGACTGCACCGTCTAATCTACAGGAGAAGAGACCGCACTGTCTAATATACAGGAGAAGAGACTGCACCGTCTAATATCCAGGAGAAGAGACTGCACCGTCTAATATACAGGAGAAGAGACTGCACCGTCTAATCTACAGGAGAAGAGACCGCACTGTCTAATATACAGGAGAAGAGACTGCACCGTCTAATATACAGGAGAAGAGACTGCACCGTCTAATCTACAGGAGAAGAGACCGCACTGTCTAATATACAGAAGAGACTGCACCGTCTAATATACAGAAGAGACTGCACTGTCTAATATACAGGAGAAGAGACTGCACCGTCTAATATACAGGAGAAGAGACTGCACCGTCTAATATACAGAAGAGACTGCACCGTCTAATATACAGGAGAAGAGACTGCACCGTCTAATATACAGGAGAAGAGACCGCACTGTCTAATCTACAGGAGAAGAGAATGCACCGTCTAATATACAGGAGAAGAGACTGCACCGTCTAATATACAGGAGAAGAGACTGCACCGTCTAATCTACAGGAGAAGAGACTGCACTGTCTAATATACAGAAGAGACTGCACCGTCTAATATACAGGAGAAGAAACTGCACCGTCTAATATACAGGAGAAGAGACTACACCGTCTAATATACAGGAGAAGAGACTGCACCGTCTAATATACAGGAGAAGAGACTGCACCGTCTAATATACAGGAGAAGAGACCGCACTGTCTAATCTACAGGAGAAGAGACTGCACCGTCTAATATACAGGAGAAGAGACCGCACTGTCTAATCTACAGGAGAAGAGACTGCACCGTCTAATCTACAGGAGAGGAGACTGCACCGTCTAATATACAGGAGAAGAGACTGCACCGTCTAATATACAGGAGAAGAGACTGCACCGTCTAATCTACAGGAGAATAGACTGCACTGTCTAATATACAGAAGAGACTGCACCGTCTAATATACAGGAGAAGAGACTGCACCGTCTAATATACAGGAGAAGAGACTACACCGTCTAATCTACAGGAGAAGAGACTGCACTGTCTAATCTACAGGAGAAGAGACTGCACTGTCTAATATACAGAAGAGACTGCACGTCTAATATACAGGAGAAGAGACTGCACCGTCTAATATACAGGAGAAGAGACTACACCGTCTAATCTACAGGAGAAGAGACTGCACTGTCTAATATACAGAAGAGACTGCACCGTCTAATATACAGGAGAAGAGACTGCACCGTCTAATATACAGGAGAAGAGACTGCACTGTCTAATATACAGAAGAGACTGCACCGTCTAATATACAGGAGAAGAGACTGCACCGTCTAATATACAGGAGAAGAGACTCCACCGTCTAATATACAGGAGGAGAGACTGCACCGTCTAATCTACAGGAGAAGAGATGCACCGTCTAATATACAGGATGAGAGACTGCACCGTCTAATATACAGGAGAAGAGACTGCACCGTCTAATATACAGGAGAAGAGACTGCACCGTCTAATATACAGGAGAAGAGACTGCACCGTCTAATATACAGGAGAAGAGACTGCACCGTCTAATATACAGGAGAAGAGACTGCACCGTCTAATATACAGGAGAAGAGACTGCACCGTCTAATATACAGGAGGAGAGACTGCACCGTCTAATCTACAGGAGGAGAGACTGCACCGTCTAATCTACAGGAGGAGAGACTGCACCGTCTAATATACAGGAGAAGAGACTGCACCGTCTAATATACAGGAGAAGAGACTGCACCGTCTAATATACAGGAGAAGAGACTGCACCATCTAATATACAGGAGGAGAGACTGCACCGTCTAATCTACAGGAGGAGAGACTGCACCGTCTAATATACAGGAGAAGAGACTGCACCGTCTAATATACAGGAGAAGAGACTGCACCGTCTAATATACAGGAGAAGAGACTGCACCGTCTAATCTACAGGAGAAGAGACCGCACCGTCTAATATACAGGAGAAGAGACCGCACCGTCTAATATACAGGAGAAGAGACTGCACCTTCTAATATACAGGAGAAGAGACTGCACCTTCTAATATACAGGAGAAGAGACTGCACCGTCTAATATACAGAAGAGACTGCACCGTCTAATATACAGGAGAAGAGACTGCACCGTCTAATATACAGGAGAAGAGACTGCACCGTCTAATATACAGGAGAAGAGACTACACCGTCTAATATACAGGAGAAGAGACTACACCGTCTAATATACAGAAGAGACTGCACCGTCTAATATACAGGAGAAGAGACTGCACCGTCTAATATACAGGAGAAGAGACTGCACTGTGTAATATACAGAAGAAGAGACTGCACCGTCTAATATACAGGAGGAGAGACTGCACCGTGTAATATAAAGAAGAGACTGCACCGTGTAATATAAAGAAGAGACTGCACTGTCTAATATACAGGAGAAGAGACTGCACCGTCTAATATACAGGAGAAGAGACTGCACCGTCTAATCTACAGGAGAAGAGACTGCACCGTCTAATATACAGGAGAAGAGACTGCACTGTCTAATCTACAGGAGAAGAGACTGCACCGTCTAATATACAGGAGAAGAGACTGCACCGTCTAATCTACAGGAGAAGAGACTGCACCGTCTAATCTACAGGAGAAGAGACTGCACCGTCTAATATACAGGAGAAGAGACTGCACCGTCTAATCTACAGGAGAAGAGACTGCACCGTCTAATATACAGGAGAAGAGACTGCACCGTCTAATCTACAGGAGAAGAGACTGCACCGTCTAATATACAGGAGAAGAGACTGCACCGTCTAATATACAGGAGAAGAGACTGCACCGTCTAATATACAGGAGAAGAGACTGCACCGTCTAATATACAGGAGAAGAGACTGCACTGTGTAATATACAGAAGAAGAGACTGCACCGTCTAATATACAGGAGGAGAGACTGCACCGTGTAATATAAAGAAGAGACTGCACTGTCTAATATACAGAAGAGACTGCACCGTCTAATATACAGGAGAAGAGACTGCACCGTCTAATCTACAGGAGAAGAGACTGCACCGTCTAATATACAGGAGAAGAGACTGCACTGTCTAATCTACAGGAGAAGAGACTGCACCGTCTAATATACAGGAGAAGAGACTGCACCGTCTAATATACAGGAGAAGAGACTGCACCGTCTAATCTACAGGAGAAGAGACTGCACCGTCTAATATACAGGAGAAGAGACTGCACTGTCTAATCTACAGGAGAAGAGACTGCACCGTCTAATATACAGGAGAAGAGACTGCACCGTCTAATATGCAGGAGAAGAGACTGCACCGTCTAATATACAGGAGAAGAGACTGCACCGTGTAATATAAAGAAGAGACTGCACCGTCTAATCTACAGGAGAAGAGACTGCACCGTCTAATCTACAGGAGAAGAGACTGCACCGTCTAATCTACAGGAGAAGAGACTGCACCGTCTAATCTACAGGAGAAGAGACTGCACCGTCTAATATACAGGAGAAGAGACTGCACCGTCTAATATACAGGAGAAGAGACTGCACCGTCTAATATACAGGAGAAGAGACTGCACTGTGTAATATACAGAAGAAGAGACTGCACCGTCTAATATACAGGAGGAGAGACTGCACCGTGTAATATAAAGAAGAGACTGCACCGTGTAATATAAAGAAGAGACTGCACTGTCTAATATACAGGAGAAGAGACTGCACCGTCTAATATACAGGAGAAGAGACTGCACCGTCTAATCTACAGGAGAAGAGACTGCACCGTCTAATATACAGGAGAAGAGACTGCACCGTCTAATCTACAGGAGAAGAGACTGCACCGTCTAATCTACAGGAGAAGAGACTGCACCGTCTAATCTACAGGAGAAGAGACTGCACCGTCTAATCTACAGGAGAAGAGACTGCACCGTCTAATCTACAGGAGAAGAGACTGCACCGTCTAATCTACAGGAGAAGAGACTGCACCGTCTAATATACAGGAGAAGAGACTGCACCGTCTAATCTACAGGAGAAGAGACTGCACCGTCTAATCTACAGGAGAAGAGACTGCACCGTCTAATATACAGGAGAAGAGACTGCACTGTCTAATCTACAGGAGAAGAGACTGCACCGTCTAATATACAGGAGAAGAGACTGCACCGTCTAATATACAGGAGAAGAGACTGCACCGTCTAATATGCAGGAGAAGAGACTGCACCGTCTAATATACAGGAGAAGAGACTGCACCGTCTAATCTACAGGAGAAGAGACTGCACCGTCTAATCTACAGGAGAAGAGACTGCACCGTCTAATATACAGGAGAAGAGACTGCACCGTCTAATATGCAGGAGAAGAGACTGCACCGTCTAATATACAGGAGAAGAGACTGCACCGTGTAATATAAAGAAGAGACTGCACCGTGTAATATACAGAAGAGACTGCTCTGTTCTGCTGGTTCAGGGATGGTGTTCAGTTTTGGAGCAGAACGTTTCATCCTCTGGATGTCGCAGTCACGCGCGGCGGGCAGGAAAAGCGCAACAACCGCCAATGTGAGTGCAGCCGAAACCAAACCCCCAGCGGTGCGACCCTCAGACACCGTGCTCCATCTTCAGGGTCCTGATTGCTTTACAGCTTTTTTTCTCTATTTAATATAAGCAGTCTGTTATTCTACCTCCCATCGGGGCTGTCACCCAGCTTTCCCAGAGCCCTGAATGACCAATCTGCCTGGTTACTTTACACACAGGTCCTGCCTTCTCCCATCTGGCCGCGTGTTGTGAGGTTCAGACATTTGAAGGATCTTAAAGAAAAGAATATTATAAAGGAAAAGCTTCATTCTGTGGACAAGACCTAAATGAACAGTTTCAGGTGTTTGGGCGAGCTGGGTGCCAACCTGTAATGGGGGCGTATCTACTGTCACCCAGCTTTCCCAGGTATAATGGAGACATGTCACAATAGAATGACACAGTTCTTGGTTGGGGGCTTGTTCTATCCTGAGAGGGGATGTTGTGGTGGTCTCGTGCTGTGTCCGGGAATTATCAGTCCTTGTGTCCGGCAGCCGTCCCAGACTCTTAGTCCTGAACTCAAGGCCAAACTAAAACTCCCACCCTGGGTGGTCTGCTGGGGGTTGTAGTACAGGTTTCGGTCTACTTCTCCAGCCGTCGGCTCATTACTGTAATTATAACCGGGACCATGAAATCTTTTTTTCTTTTTCCATGGCAGAACTCCTCATCCTCATCGCCACCAATGCCATGACCCAGATCCAGCTGTCACTTGGTGCCAACTTACAGTCCCCTGTCCCCCGACCCAGAAACGTGGGTGCTGGGACCCCGTACTGTCAGCGCAGACGGCCATGAGCACATTTTGTGTAAATGAGGGAACTACATGTCCTCACGCTGCAGACATCGGAGGCTCATGGTCTATAGTGGCCCCCACGTCTCTGCCATACACGGGTCCAGCGCTGTTCTCTGTGCCCAGCAGAGGTCCGGGAGTCTTTCCTGTCCCTGAGAGGCCGCGCCATTCCCGGACTTCCCTTGGAGCACATTCCTCCCGGGGGTCCTGATGAGCTTGTTTGGAGTCCTGTGAATGAAGCTTTGTCCGGGGACGTGGAGGGCGGACATGGATTTGTTTTTGGTCTGTCAAGTGAAACATGGAATTCCTCAATCAATCAGCTGACAATCTGTTTTAATTAATCATCATTGTGTCCGAGGCTGAGGACGGCGATGAAAGGAGAGGGGGAACGTTTTATGGAAACACCCCCTGGGGATCGGAGATCTGCTATTACCCTGTGCCACACACTGGTGGGTAGAAGTAGGTGGAATACACAGTCCAATATTGCCGTCATCACTTCTCCAGACCCCTCAATAGTAAATCATCCTTTCTATGCAGCGATATGAGAGCAGCCGATCTGACATTCAGGACAAACCTATGGGGCCTGTTCTTGCGACCATATTGCTCATCACCCAACTTTCCCGGAAACAGACTTATATTAATAATAAAAAGCTGAATAGGACGTCTGGGTGTCTTCTATTTACTGGGGGCATCTTTTAGGAAAAAATTCTCAGTACCCCCCTTCCCTACTGACGGCTGTTATGTCTCATGCGATGTTTTCCCTGTAGAGATCAGGCGATTGTGCCGTGTACGTTCTGCGTTCCTCACGTCTATATTTTGTCTACGTTTTAGATCGGTAGATATCAGAGGGCACGTGTGTCCTCACCTGCGCTACAGGACTCGGGCTCTGACATCCTGTGAACTGCCGTTGGTTCTGTGATGTCCTAGGGAGGGAGCATCGAGCAGTCACCCCCTGAACTACAATGGACCATCCTCCTGCGGGGGACGTGAACCGATAACAGGGTCATTTGGACAATAGGGATCTGAGTTGCATGGTTTCCTATGAATATGTTTGGCTCTGTTCACACGGCGGATTTTGCTGGGCAGGTCCCGCTGCAAAATCCGCCGCAGAATCATCAGCATCAAGATTCCTACTCCCATTCACTTCAATGGGAGGTCTGGGCGTAATCCGTCCCGAAGATCGGGCAGGACGCTTGTCATGACCGCTAGCTGAAAAGGAGCGCTCGACACCCATTTAAATGAATGGGGGGGCAGAATCCGTTGCAAATATTCTGCCGTGTGAACAGGGCCTAACAACTTCAAGGGGTACACCAGTTTGGACAAACCCTTTTCATGTTAGGGGGCCCACCACCATGATCTATTAACCCTAGAGGAACCTGGCGCTGACTAAGCATGTCACCTGCAGAAGAGACAGCCATTTACAATCAATAGTCCACAGGTCCACCACAGCTGTCCAGGAGACTCTGGCTAAGGCTTCATTCACATCTGCGTCAGGTCTCCAGTTCAGGCGTTCCGTCGGACCTTTCCCTCAGGGGAACCCATGAACGGAATCCAAATTGAAACCATAGGTTTCCATTTGCATCACCATTGATTTCAATGGTGACGGATCCGGTGCAAATGGTTTACGTTTGTCACCAAGGTTTTCGTCATTTTGATGGAATCAACACCGTAGTCGACTGCGCTATTCATTCCGTCAAAACAATGGACCCTTCCATAACGGTGAGAAATGGATACCATGTGCATCGGATCCGTCACCATTAAAATCAATGGTGATGCAAATGGAAACCTATGGTTTCAGTTAGGATTCCGTTCATGGGTTCCCCTGAGGGAAAGGTCCGACGGAACCCATGAAAGGATATTGATGCGTGTCCCAGTATTGCATACAACGACCATTATAGCAGAAAAGGGTTAGCTAGATAGGACCAAGTCAGTTCCCGCGACACTCCAGTCGCGTCTCTTAATACTGAGATTCATAAACCTCATCTGTTCCTCTTAATAACAAGTAGCTGTTGACAGGATAAGTAGCTAGAGCAGAGCATTCTGGGAATATCCTTATGAGGTCTGTGATGTAGGGTCAGGTCTAATAACTGCAGGTACAGGGGGAGCGTGGGAAAATGTGGGAGCGGAGCAAGGTGCATTATATGAGAGTATAGAGAGACTGCGAGGAGCAGCAGAGGGGGCGAGCGTGGACGCCGCGGCGATGGTAGCGCAGAGTGTAGAGAATGATCCAGAGCCCGCTCCTCATGTGTCACATCGTGTAGCGCTCGGTCACGGGGACACATAAGGTACAGTGCGTTACAATGGAGCCGGGTGTGGGCGGATGGACACGGGTCGTTATGATGAGAATTGCAGGCCGGACATGTTCAGATCGGGATGTTCTGTGTGAGTTTGTGTTACCTGCAGTCCCTTCATAACAATATGTTCTCTGTGGGGGGAGATTAATGAGCTGATACATCTACAGGGGCTGTCACCCAGCTTTCCTACAGGGACTTGACAGATTTACCTTTCAGTATCCAAGGAGAGCTGGGAAACAGAAAGAAGGCCTCGTGCACACCTCAGAATTCTGGTCAGTATTTTGCTTCAGTATTTGGAAGCCAAAACCAGGAGTGGAAAATAAACAGCGAAAACCTGTAATGGAAACATTTGCACCTCTTCCGTGTTTTCGACCCATTTCTGATTTTGGCTTCCAAATACTGAGGCAAAATACTGACCAGAATACTGATGTGTGCACGCCTTAAGACATCTGCCCATTGATTTCAATTTGGAAAAACGGCGTTCCGTTTCCACAGGGTAATTTTTACGCACGTCACTTCTTGAGCCGTTTTTCGAGCCGTTTTTCATTGGATCAATAGAAAAACAGCTTAAAAAACGGCCGTAAAAAGGCCTAATGCACAAAAAAAAAACGGCTGAAAATCAGGGGCTGTTTTCCCTTGAAAAGCTCCGTATTTTAATCAAGTGACAAGATGGAGAGGATGAGAGTGATCAAAAGATAAGAGTGGCAGGACAGTGAGAGGATGAGAGTGACAGGACAGGGGAGAGGATGAGAGTGACAGGACAGTGAGAGGATGAGAGTGACAGGACAGGGGAGAGGATGAGAGTGACAGGACAGGGGAGAGGATGAGAGTGACAGGACAGGGAGAGGATGAGAGTGACAGGTCAGGGAGAGGATGAGAGTGACAGGACAGTGAGAGGATGAGAGTGACAGGACAGGGGAGAGGATGAGAGTGACAGGACAGGGGAGAGGATGAGAGTGACAGGTCAGGGAGAGGATGAGAGTGACAGGTCAGGGAGAGGATGAGAGTGACAGGTCAGGGAGAGGATGAGAGTGACAGGACAGGGGAGAGGATGAGAGTGACAGGACAGGGAGAGGATGAGAGTGACAGGTCAGGGAGAGAGTGACAGGACAGGGAGAGGATGAGAGTGACAGGACAGTGAGAGGATGAGAGTGACAGGACAGGGGAGAGGATGAGAGTGACAGGACAGGGGAGAGGATGAGAGTGACAGGTCAGGGAGAGGATGAGAGTGACAGGTCAGGGAGAGGATGAGAGTGACAGGTCAGGGAGAGGATGAGAGTGACAGGACAGGGGAGAGGATGAGAGTGACAGGACAGGGAGAGGATGAGAGTGACAGGTCAGGGAGAGAGTGACAGGACAGGGAGAGGATGAGAGTGACAGGACAGTGAGAGGATGAGAGTGACAGGACAGGGGAGAGGATGAGAGTGACAGGGCAGGGAGAGGATGAGAGTGACAGGACAGGGAGAGGATGAGAGTGACAGGTCAGGGAGAGGATGAGAGTGACAGGTCAGGGAGAGGATGAGAGTGACAGGACAGGGGAGAGGATGAGAGTGACAGGACAGGGAGAGGATGAGAGTGACAGGTCAGGGAGAGAGTGACAGGACAGGGAGAGGATGAGAGTGACAGGACAGGGGAGAGGATGAGAGTGACAGGACAGGGGAGAGGATGAGAGTGACAGGACAGGGGAGAGGATGAGAGTGACAGGACAGGGGAGAGGATGAGAGTGACAGGACAGGGGAGAGGATGAGAGTGACAGGTCAGGGAGAGGATGAGAGTGACAGGTCAGGGAGAGGATGACAGTGACAGGACAGGGAGAGGATGAGAGTGACAGGACAGGGAGAGGATGAGAGTGACAGGTCAGGGAGAGAGTGACAGGACAGGGAGAGGATGAGAGTGACAGGTCAGGGAGAGGATGAGAGTGACAGGACAGGGAGAGGATGAGAGTGACAGGACAGGGAGAGGATGAGAGTGACAGGACAGGGAGAGGATGAGAGTGACAGGACAGGGAGAGGATGAGAGTGACAGGACAGGGAGAGGATGAGAGTGACAGGTCAGGGAGAGGATGACAGTGACAGGACAGGGAGAGGATGAGAGTGACAGGAGAGGATGAGAGTGACAGGACAGGGGAGAGGATGACAGTGACAGGACAGGGAGAGGATGAGAGTGACAGGACAGGGAGAGGATGAGAGTGACAGGACAGGGAGAGGATGAGAGTGACAGGTCAGGGAGAGGATGAGAGTGACAGGTCAGGGAGAGGATGAGAGTGACAGGACAGGGGAGAGGATGAGAGTGACAGGACAGGGAGAGGATGAGAGTGACAGGTCAGGGAGAGAGTGACAGGACAGGGAGAGGATGAGAGTGACAGGACAGGGGAGAGGATGAGAGTGACAGGACAGGGGAGAGGATGAGAGTGACAGGACAGGGGAGAGGATGAGAGTGACAGGACAGGGGAGAGGATGAGAGTGACAGGACAGGGGAGAGGATGAGAGTGACAGGTCAGGGAGAGGATGAGAGTGACAGGTCAGGGAGAGGATGACAGTGACAGGACAGGGAGAGGATGAGAGTGACAGGACAGGGAGAGGATGAGAGTGACAGGTCAGGGAGAGAGTGACAGGACAGGGAGAGGATGAGAGTGACAGGTCAGGGAGAGGATGAGAGTGACAGGACAGGGAGAGGATGAGAGTGACAGGACAGGGAGAGGATGAGAGTGACAGGACAGGGAGAGGATGAGAGTGACAGGACAGGGAGAGGATGAGAGTGACAGGACAGGGAGAGGATGAGAGTGACAGGTCAGGGAGAGGATGACAGTGACAGGACAGGGAGAGGATGAGAGTGACAGGAGAGGATGAGAGTGACAGGACAGGGGAGAGGATGACAGTGACAGGACAGGGAGAGGATGAGAGTGACAGGACAGGGAGAGGATGAGAGTGACAGGACAGGGAGAGGATGAGAGTGACAGGACAGGGAGAGGATGAGAGTGACAGGACAGGGGAGAGGATGAGAGTGACAGGACAGTGAGAGGATGAGAGTGACAGGACAGGGGAGAGGATGAGAGTGACAGGACAGGGGAGAGGATGAGAGTGACAGGACAGGGGAGAGGATGAGAGTGACAGGACAGGGGAGAGGATGAGAGTGACAGGACAGTGAGAGGATGAGAGTGACAGGACAGGGGAGAGGATGAGAGTGACAGGACAGGGGAGAGGATGAGAGTGACAGGACAGGGAGAGGATGAGAGTGACAGGTCAGGGAGAGGATGAGAGTGACAGGACAGTGAGAGGATGAGAGAGACAGGACAGGGGAGAGGATGAGAGTGACAGGACAGGGGAGAGGATGAGAGTGACAGGACAGGGAGAGGATGAGAGTGACAGGACAGGGAGAGGATGAGAGTGACAGGTCAGGGAGAGGATGAGAGTGACAGGTCAGGGAGAGGATGAGAGTGACAGGACAGGGGAGAGGATGAGAGTGACAGGACAGGGAGAGGATGAGAGTGACAGGTCAGGGAGAGAGTGACAGGACAGGGAGAGGATGAGAGTGACAGGACAGGGGAGAGGATGAGAGTGACAGGACAGGGGAGAGGATGAGAGTGACAGGACAGGGGAGAGGATGAGAGTGACAGGACAGGGGAGAGGATGAGAGTGACAGGACAGGGGAGAGGATGAGAGTGACAGGTCAGGGAGAGGATGAGAGTGACAGGTCCGGGAGAGGATGACAGTGACAGGACAGGGAGAGGATGAGAGTGACAGGACAGGGAGAGGATGAGAGTGACAGGACAGGGAGAGGATGAGAGTGACAGGTCAGGGAGAGAGTGACAGGACAGGGAGAGGATGAGAGTGACAGGTCAGGGAGAGGATGAGAGTGACAGGACAGGGAGAGGATGAGAGTGACAGGACAGGGAGAGGATGAGAGTGACAGGACAGGGAGAGGATGAGAGTGACAGGACAGGGAGAGGATGAGAGTGACAGGACAGGGAGAGGATGAGAGTGACAGGTCAGGGAGAGGATGACAGTGACAGGACAGGGAGAGGATGAGAGTGACAGGACAGGGAGAGGATGAGAGTGACAGGACAGGGGAGAGGATGACAGTGACAGGACAGGGAGAGGATGAGAGTGACAGGACAGGGAGAGGATGAGAGTGACAGGACAGGGAGAGGATGAGAGTGACAGGACAGGGAGAGGATGAGAGTGACAGGACAGGGGAGAGGATGAGAGTGACAGGACAGGGGAGAGGATGAGAGTGACAGGACAGGGAGAGGATGAGAGTGACAGGACAGGGAGAGGATGAGAGTGACAGGTCAGGGAGAGGATGAGAGTGACAGGTCAGGGAGAGGATGAGAGTGACAGGACAGGGGAGAGGATGAGAGTGACAGGACAGGGAGAGGATGAGAGTGACAGGTCAGGGAGAGAGTGACAGGACAGGGAGAGGATGAGAGTGACAGGACAGGGGAGAGGATGAGAGTGACAGGACAGGGGAGAGGATGAGAGTGACAGGACAGGGAGAGGATGAGAGTGACAGGACAGGGAGAGGATGAGAGTGACAGGACAGGGGAGAGGATGAGAGTGACAGGACAGGGGAGAGGATGAGAGTGACAGGACAGGGGAGAGGATGAGAGTGACAGGTCAGGGAGAGGATGAGAGTGACAGGTCAGGGAGAGGATGACAGTGACAGGACAGGGAGAGGATGAGAGTGACAGGACAGGGAGAGGATGAGAGTGACAGGTCAGGGAGAGAGTGACAGGACAGGGAGAGGATGAGAGTGACAGGTCAGGGAGAGGATGAGAGTGACAGGACAGGGAGAGGATGAGAGTGACAGGACAGGGAGAGGATGAGAGTGACAGGACAGGGAGAGGATGAGAGTGACAGGACAGGGAGAGGATGAGAGTGACAGGACAGGGAGAGGATGAGAGTGACAGGACAGGGAGAGGATGAGAGTGACAGGACAGGGAGAAGATGGGAATAAGTTCAGTGTTGGGAAAAGTTAGGGCCCTTTTACACCGACCAATTATCGGGCCAATAAGTGTTCACATGGCCCTGGTTCCCGATCACTGGCCTGTACACAGGGCAACGATCAGCCGATGAACGAGAAAACACTCCTTCATCGAGTGATCGTATCATTTTAAATGCCAAAACTCTTAGGCTCTGTTCACACGCTTCGCAAAATACGTCTGAAAATCTGGAGCTGTTTTCAAGCGAAAACAGCTCCTGATTTTCAGATGGTTTTTGTAACAACTCGCGTTTTTCGCGGCATTTTACGGACGATATTGGAGCTGTTTTACAATGGAGTGAATGAAAAACGCCTCCAAAATCGTCCCAAGAAGTCACATGCACCTCTTTTTCGCGGGCGTCTTTTTACGCGCCGTATTTTGACAGTGACGCGTAAAATGACACCTCATGGGAACAGAACATTGTAAAACCCATTGCAAGCAGTGGGCAGATGTTTGGAGGCGTAATGGTGAAGTTTTTTCAGGCGTAATTCGAGGCGCAAAACACCCGAATTACGTCTGAAACCACTGCGTGTGAACATCCCCTTATTGTTGTCGGCAGCACATCTGCCTGTGTAAACCGTACACAAGAAACAGGGAGGCCGACATGATATAAATGTATAGGGACGAGCGATCGGAGTAACAAGCGCTCCTCCCCATACACAGCTCCTTGTGACGGGCGCAAACGAGCGCCGATCAACGACCTGTCTCGTACGTAACTTGTGCGTCATCCATCACATAAGGGACAGGACACGGAAACTCTTGAATAAAATCAGTGAGCGGAGCCGGTCGCACAGCGGGTGTCACTCGCAGAAAGTAGGGCACACGTAATGTCACCGCGCGCAGAGTCGGATTCGCTTCAGTCAATATGACCTGAATTAGACACAGTAAATGAAAGAGACTTTCCACCAGATCAGATGCTGCAGGAGTCTGTTTGATGTGTCCTGCATCAATATGTATCACAGAGAGAAGAAAGACGGGGTGGGGGTGTCGAGGGGAGATGGAAGATGCAACCAGGACAAGCTGATAAAAGACCTCAAGATGAGACGAGGAATCGGCACAGGTGGATTGTGTTTATCTCCAGGCAGGTAGCACCGGAGAGGAGGGTGATGGCGGCGTCAGGCTCCTTGTACCGCGTATACCCCTCCCGCATGGAGCAATCGATGACCTCATAGAAGAGAAGGGGGGTCATTATATAACGAGGAAGTCAATGACCTCATAGAGGAGAAGGGGGGTCATAATATAACGGGGCAATCGATGACCTCATCACAGAGGAGAAGGGGGGTCATTATATAACGGGGCAGTCAATGACTTCATCCTATAGAGGAGAACAGGGTTTTATCTGTAATAGGGGGTGATATTTACTGTGCAGAAAAAGTTAGCTGGTGGAAGCAAATGAGGAACCCAGGAGGAGGGCGGTAAATGCTGGAGCCGGGAAGAAGCAGGAGAACAAGGGGATAATAATGAGGAGAGATACGGGGAGTGGAGTATAATAGAGGCAGGCGGAGGAGGATGATGAATGTGTCAGGGATGAGAGGGAAGAAGACTGTGAATGGGGAAGATAAGAGGTACATGATAAGATGTGGTCTAGACAGCCGGGTGCAGAATAAATCATCTACCAAGGGAAGCGGGATCCAGAGGGAAGGGAATGTCCTATGTGATTACACTGGTCCTGTCCGAGGGAAGCAGCGGCCGCGACCACCACCAAGACCAGACTAGCCACAGCCAATAGAAAGACTTAATTGTCAAGCTGTTAAAAGTTTCTTAGTTATATGTGATGGCAGTCAATGCAGCCAATATTACAGCTTCTAGATGGTCACCCAGCTTTCCCATAGTGCTGAATGGCTAATCTGCAGCAACATGATGGTGAGAGAATGAATCCCGGTATCATTGAGCATATTGGGGATTTAGGCCTCTAGGAAAGCCCCTGTGGGAGCTGCCGTGGCGGCCATATAGGTTGTCATCCAGCTTTCCCAGACACCGATATAAGTAAGCAAAGCTGATCAGAATTGATAACCGTTTGATGGCAGAGGATTCATCTTTCCTGGGTAAATTCTCTTAATATCTTCTCTCTTCACCATCAGTTTACAGGGACTATTGTGTGGACTACATGACCCCCCGCAGAGAATAATCAGTGCTGCCTGGTCGCACATCCGGGTTCCAGGCATCACACCCGAGCTGACCCTGTTATCATCCTGTGACCTCCACCCCCCTCCCCAATAGTATTACGATCTCCATCATGAAATAGGGGGTGCAAATCTCAAGTTCATGACAGTCACCCCGGGGTATTCTGTGTCCTGACATGTCACGGAGATGTGTGGAGAAATTTGTTATGTGGATTTCTCCAGCGTTTATTATCATGTGGTCACACAGTATACAGAAAGCTCTATAGCTCCCCCTAGTGGTGGCTGCAGAAAGTAGGAATGAAATGATCAAATGCAATATCTATGCAGGGGATCTGGATTCTGTATCAGAAAAATGAAGCCATGACCCTTATAAAGATAAAGTATAACCTGAATATATCCGCCCCTCAGATCAGGTTAGGAATGCTGGATTATAACCACTAATAGACGGCATAACAGTGTAACCCAGCTTTCGATAAACCCTGCATGACCTATAGATCTGGTACACTTGTCCTCTCTCCCACTGCCTTTCCAGCATTTTCTTCTTGAATCAGGGAACTCTGGTTGGACCGTTATAGACCCTTCTCATATAAAGGGTCCTGCAGCGTCTGGAATTGTGGGAGGATAGAGTTACTGCTGAGTTTATCTACACAATTTTATACGCAGAGACATTGCGATCCTCAGCTGTGTGAGCAGGACTAGGTCTGGACACGTTTATATGCTTTTGGATGTAACTAATAAATGTTCCCATTCACTGACAGCAAGCAATTGTCCTGAAAATGGGGAGGAATTGGAATACAAAGTCCATTCGAAAGTTTCAGAACCTTTTATTATACAATAAGAAAGCTTTATTTTTGGAAGGTTTTACACTGGCCCTTTAAAAGGGTCGTCAGTGGATATATCCCATGTACTGACGTCACCGCTACATCACACGTGATATTTTTTGTTTTCTCCAGCAGCGGTTGAGTTAAAGATTTTTTACAGTCTCCAAGAAAACTGCCGGAAGTCTTCAATTAACCCATCGACATATGGCATGATTTTACGCTGCCCCTCCTCATGCAGTCGCCTCTCTTTATGATCTCACGGACGCGTCATTACCTCCGTATTATCAGGTTGTGCACAGATTTATTCACTTTCTGATGACTCCGTAGAGTCCGCCGATCCCTCCCACAATTCTCATCCCATGAATGGCTGATGGTTTTCATGTTTGTCCATTGAGATCCAGCAAACCCTGCAGAGAACGTCCTCCTATCAGACATCAATACATTTTTGTAGGGGGAGGACAATCAGAAATATGGTGCCCACCCCAGACCCCTGTGTGGAGGAGGCACTGACGGAGCCAGGAACCTGTATGAATGGGCGATAGATAATAGGGGGGGTTACAAAGTTGTGCTCCCACGAGCGCCAGCAGAATAGAGCGTCATGATCTCATTGGCTGCTGCTAATCCCCCATGCTGGGGTACAATGGCAATGAGTTGGGTTGGCTTCCAGCACTGAATAGATGTTTTATACTAAGTGGTTTCCCACAAAATTATTCCATACAGAATCCCGAAAAACACAGGAACGCAATTAGACCCATGTCTATAAGACGGGAAGTTCCTAACCCCTTCACTGCTGGATGGTTTTATATTAGGTTACAGATGCTTACGGCTCTTTATTGGGGTAATCCTATAAAACTGGAGGTCAGCCGGGGATGTAGACAATGGACGCCGTGGGACAGATTTATGTTTATACGTTTCTAATGATGTCCTAGAAGATAAAAATCTCTGCAACACAATGAAACTGAGCGCGAGAAGTGTGTCCTGTACACAACATTGGATCTAGAACATCACACCATGGGTCTAAAACATGACACTGTATCTGGAACATGACACGATGGGTCTAGAACATGACACTGGATATAGAACATGACACTGGATATAGAACAGGACACGATGGGTCTAGAATATGACACTAGATCTAAAAGCTGACACTGGATCTGGAACATGACACGATGGGTCTAGAACGTGACGCAATGGGTCTAGAACGTGAAACTGGATCTAGAACATCACACCGTGGGTCTAGAATATGACACTAGATCTAAAACATGACACTGGATTTAGAACAGGACACGATGGGTCTAGAACATGACACTGGATATAGAACAGCACACGAACATGACACTGAATCTAGAACCTGCAGGAGTGGTGCTTTTGTTTTATGAGATATCACAAAGGGTCAAGTACTATGGGAAAATGGAAGAAAAATAAGAAATGACACGAAATTCTAGTTAAAACATTTCTTAAGGACGGCTCCATCATAACTCCTGCAGAGTGTGTCTCCCAGACTCCAGAATAGTGAACCCTAATGATGCAGTGATTCACAGCATGTCCTTGTTTTGTCAGGACTCTCATCGGAGCGTTTCTCAGGACTC
The DNA here is from genome assembly GCF_050947455.1 of Rhinoderma darwinii. Taxonomy (NCBI): domain Eukaryota; kingdom Metazoa; phylum Chordata; class Amphibia; order Anura; family Rhinodermatidae; genus Rhinoderma; species Rhinoderma darwinii. The sequence continues at coordinate 144,395,714 of NC_134693.1, forward strand.
TCATCGGAGCGTTTCTCAGGACTCTCATCGGAGCGTTTCTCAGCACTCTCATCGGAGCGTTTCTCAGCACTCTCATCGGAGCGTTTCTCAGGACTCTCATCGGAGCGTTTCTCTGCACTCTCATCGGAGCGTTTCTCAGCACTCTCATCGGAGCATTTCTCAGAAAGGTTGCACAATTCTGCACTGAACCACATGAAGGGTTTTCCGTCTGCTCTCGTGGTTTCGTTGCTTCCTAACCTTAATCTCATTTCCTGTCCAGAATTGGCTGAAAACAATCTCCAGAGTTGGTGACCTGTGATTAATGGCGTAAACTCCACATACACGAAGCTGCCGAGGATGGAGCGGCTGCTCTAAGTGACTGGTTCTCTGCGTTACTCCTACAAGTTATTGCTCGAATCATTATCAGACTGGGATTAGTGGAGACACTGGGGCAGCTTTACTAATGAGGACTCATTCACACGAGCGTTATTCTTGTCCGTGGGCTCCGCATTGAAACAACGCACAGCACACAGACCCATTCACACATGCATGATTTTTCACGGAGCGAGTTTCCGTTGTGTAAAACTCAACTACATGTCTTATATTGGTGCGTTTTCACGCACCTAGTCGCCCATTGAAGTCAATGGGTGTGTGAAAACCACAGTTATGACGCTGACCAATCAGCATCATACACTTCTCTCCCTTCATTTACACTGCACATAGCGATATAGTTATATCGATATGTGAAGCCACATAATCACACTATAACATTACTGCAGTGTCTTGACAATGAATATACATTACCTCCAGCCAGGACGGGATGTGTATTCAGAACCCTGACACTTCTGTAGCATTTCTCTGTGATTTACAGCACAGCACAGCGAGATGTCGCTGTGAATGACAGTTTACAGCGTAATCTCGCGAGACTACCCCTGCTATGCGGTAAATAACAGAGAAGTGGTCAGGATTCTAAATACACATCCCGTCCTGGCTGGAGGTGATGTATATTCATTATCAGGACACTGCAGTAATGTTATAATGTGTTTATATGGCTGCACACAGTGATATAGCTATATCGCTATGTGCTGTATAAATGAATGGGGAGAAGTGTATGACGCTGATTGGTCACTGATTGGTCAGCGTCATACACTTCTCTCCACAATGCCCACTTGGCCATGAAGTAAAACACGCCCAGTTGTCCATTGCGAAACTCATTAGCATAAAGCTAATATAGGTCATAACTCCGTCAGAAATTATCATTATTCTAAATAAAAAACGGCTGTAATCTACATTACAGCGCCGATCACATCATGTACAGTATAGGCCACTTATAATGTGGTGACAGAGCCTCTTTATTACTAGGACCACTGTTATCTACATTACAGCGCCGATCACATCATGTACAATATAGGCCACTTATAATGTGGTGACAGAGCCTCTTTATTACTAGGACCACTGTTATCTACATTACAGCGCCGATCACATCATGTACAATATAGGCCACTTATAATGTGGTGACAGAGCCTCTTTATTACTAGGACCACTGTTATCTACATTACAGCTCCGATCACATCATGTACAGTATAGGCCACTTATAATGTGGTGACAGAGCCTCTTTATTACTAGGACCACTGTTATCTACATTACAGCGCCGATCACATCATGTACAATATAGGCCACTTATAATGTGGTGACAGAGCCTCTTTATTACTAGGACCACTGTTATCTACATTACAGCGCCGATCACATCATGTACAATATAGGCCACTTATAATGTGGTGACAGAGCCTCTTTATTACTAGGACCACTGTTATCTACATTACAGAGTCGATCACATCATGTACAATATAGGGAACTTATAATGTGGTGACAGAGCCTCTTTATTACTAGGACCACTGTTATCTACATTACAGCGCCGATCACATCATGTACAATATAGGCCACTTATAATGTGGTGACAGCCTCTTTATTACTAGGACCACTGTTCTCTACATTACAGCGCCGATCACATCATGTACAATATAGGCCACTTATAATGTGGTGACAGAGCCTCTTTAACTGCATGCGGTCGGACATTATGAAGATGCCGTTAACTGCACAAAAACCACATTGTAATATAACAGCGGCCGTCTGTCCAGAACCAACATCTCACCATTGACTTCTATTGAAAAATGACTCGCTGCAGTTTAAAAACGCCACATAAACGCAACGTGGCCGCACCCTAGTACAGGATCAGTACATATGAGCTGTATAATGATGATCAGAGGTCAGGATTGTATTCACTCGTCAGTTCTGTTGGGTTCGGCAGTTGTCGTCTAGTCCTGGTCACATTTTGCAGTTTGACAGCCGCCAGTTATTAGCAGACTCCACATCATCCAGTCATCCTGTAACATTTAGTGACAAAAGACAAATGAGCCTGACAGAAAGAAAGAGACATGGAATTATCTCTGACAGCTGTGTGTTGATATCAGGATAATGTCACATTGTTATTTTAGGATCTTTTGATTGTTTTCTTTCTCTTCATCTTCCAGGACGGAGACGTTTCTTCATGTGACTCCGGCGCTCACACAGAACCTGCTGGTAACGGCTCCTTGTTGATGTGTCCGGCCCGGAGTCTCCTCTACCTGCTGCTAGAAGGATAATATACAGGTAATGAGCGCTCCGTGGCTTCAATGGTCACTGCAGCTTATAACATTTTAAGGGCATGTTCACAGACTTTTTGCAGAAATTTCTGCGACTAAAAATCAGTTCCATACCTGAGAATTAGGTTATAGCTGCAGCAGGTGCTTGGATTTCTGAAAGCCACATTCAGATGTATTAGATAGTCACAAACATTTCTGGAGCTGCTGAGTATTGTTTACTGTCCCCCTCCTATAAAGTGATGACTTGGCATTCATGATGACATCACTCTATAGGATCTACATACATTGCAGTGTACGGTGAGATCACTCTGCTCAGTCATGATGTCACATTTATACACCTATACCTAGAATGACGAAAAATGTGCCACATTTTGGAGCAATTTGCCGTATTTTATTTTCTTGCCCTTCTCTAGACACTTACAATATAAAAGTTCTGAAAAGGGGGCGGGGCATAGAATGCGCCAAAGATCCGGCTTAAAATTTGACCACAAATTATACAAAATTAAAAGTGGTAAAAGAAGGAGAAAGTCCAAGTAGAGGCACCAAATGTATCACAACAGGCGTCACTGGGAAGAATTTGGTGCATCTTCTGACTTCCTTTTACACGGGCCAATTATCGGGCAAATGCTCGTTCATCGGCCGATCATATCAACGTGATGGAAATGCATGGGGACGTGCGATCGTAGTAACTTCCTCGTTGATCGGCGCTCGTTTACACGGCTCATGTCGGGCCGTGTAACAGGACCCTTCGTTTACACTGTCTACAACTGTCTGCCCCACTGTCTCTGCAACCTGAAGTGACTGATAACAGGGAGCAATGCGTTGCTTTTACCGCCACAAAATAAAAAAACCTTGCGTTGATCTTAGTGATTATTGAACATGGACATCCATTAAATGCACGAGCGTGGAGACCGCGGCAGCACGGGCCGGGACGCATGAGCTCACCGTCTGCCTCTTTATAAGAAGGTGCGGGGCTCTTCTGCCTCTGATCCCATTACAAGGAGCCCTGGGAGTATTAATCATTCTTCTCTTGTAACTGCTCACTTAATGAATTAAATTAGACTCTTATAAATGAGCAGGCCCTGGAGAGCTGCGGCCGGCGCCATATTTCCACTTGTTGCTGAGGTCTTAATGAGCCGTGTTTCCTATTTCTGCAGATCATCGCTGGAAGCTGTGGAATGTATTGTAGTGGGTGAGAGAGGACACACGGCTCAGTGACCTCCGTGCGGGGAGCCGTATCATTCACTACCACTCTGTGTATCCTGGGATAGAGGTTGTGTGTGCGCCTGGTCCTTTAAGGTTTCCATGTACCTAATTATAATGGTCAGTGATACGACCTGAAAATACGACTGCTACCGAATATCATGAATGTTCAGTCTGGAAACTTGTTTAGTCTCTTATTCATTACTTATTAAACGCTCCAAGAAAAGACATAGGTTTTTCAATTGGATCAATATTCCTCAGGGACAGTCACTCCCATCATTGCAGCATTGCAGTGTATCGCCTTTTAGCAATTAGTGTTCTTATTGTGAAAAATATTTACCCATATATGCCGGCGGCTTTATTCATTATCTTGTTGGCATCAGTCCATTATGTATGGGGGAGGGGCTTAAAGGATTTCTCCATTCTAGCTGCTTCCGGCTGTGCACTCACGTCAGGTCTGGGACGCGTGATATGGAAGTGATTGCTGTACACTAAATGCGGAACGTTTGTAAAAGCGATTGTGGTCACTTTAAGGGGATAGTCAGAGTTGAGAAAGGTACAGGATGTTTTCCTCGTGTCTGAGGGATTTCTGTTTAGTGGTGTGGTCTGGTTTGTCGTAAGTGTGTGCCCGATTTATAAACATCGTTTACACTTCAGTCTACACCAGGTCAGACCAGGAGATGAAACTTTTTTCATACATTTACCCTAATGTATACGTATATGATGTGTGCGCTGATTGCAGTGTGTATAGGGTGCAGTGGAACTTGCAGTGTGTGTAGGGTACAGTGGAGGTTGCTATGTGTGTAGGGTGCAGCGGAGCTTGCCGTGCGTAGGATGCAGTGAAGCTTGCAGTGAGTAGGGTGCAGTGAAGCTTGCAGTGTGTAGGGTGCAGTGGAGTTTGTAGGGTGCAGTGGAGTTTGCCGTGTGTGTGTGTGTAGGGTGCAGTGGAAGTTGAAGTGTGTGGAGGGTGCAGAGGAAGTTGCAGTGTGTGGAGGGTGTAGTGTATAGGATGCAGTGGAAGTTGCAGTGTGTGCTCATGGAGGGTGCAGTGGAAGTTGCCGTGTGTGCTCGTGGAGGGTGCAGTGCCGTTTGCAGTGTGTAGGGTGCAGTGAAGCTTGCAGTGTGTGTGGTGCAGTGGAGTTTACAGTGTGTGTAGGGCGCAGTGGAGATTGCAGTGTGTAGGGTGCAGTGGAGCTTGCAGTGTGTGTTCGTGGAGGGTGCAGCAGTGTTTACAGTGTGTAGGGTGCAGTGCAGTTTGCAGTGTGTGTCGGGTGCAATGGAGCTTGCAGTGTGTGTGCTTGTGGAGGTTGCAATGTGTGTAGGGTGCAGTGGAGCGCGCAGTGTGTGTAGGGTACAGTGGAGGTTGCTATGTGTGTAGGGTGCAGTGTGTGTAGGGTGCAGCGGAGCTTGCCGTGCGTAGGATGCAGTGAAGCTTGCAGTGTGTAGGGTGCAGTGAAGCTTGCAGTGTGTATGGTGCAGTGGAGTTTGTAGGGTGCAGTGGAGTTTGCCGTGTGTGTGTGTGTGTGTAGGGTGCAGTGGAAGTTGAAGTGTGTGGAGGGTGTAGTGTATAGGATGCAGTGGAAGTTGCAGTGTGTGCTCATGGAGGGTGCAGTGGAAGTTGCCGTGTGTGCTCGTGGAGGGTGCAGTGCCGTTTGCAGTGTGTGTGGTGCAGTGGAGTTTACAGTGTGTGTAGGGCGCAGTGGAGATTGCAGTGTGTGTTCGTGGAGGGTGCAGCGGTGTTTACAGTGTGTAGGGTGCAGTGCAGTTTGCAGTGTGTGTCGGGTGCAATGGAGCTTGCAGTGTGTGTGCTTGTGGAGGTTGCAATGTGTGTAGGGTGCAGTGGAGCGCGCAGTGTGTCGGGTGCAATGGAGCTTGCAGTGTGTGTGCTCGTGGAGGTTGTAGTGTGTGTAGGGTGCAGTGGAGCTTGCAGTGTGTGCTCGTGGAGGGTGCAGTGGAGTTTGACGTGTGTGTAGGGTGCAGTGGAGCTTGCAGTGTGTTCGTGGAGGGTGCAGTGGAGTTTGCAGTGTGTGCTCGTGGAGTTTGCAGTGTGTGTCGGGTGCAATGGAGCTTGCAGTGTGTGCTCGTGGAGGGTGTAGTGGAGGTTGTAGTGTGTGTAGAGTGCAGTGGAGCGCGCAGTGTTTGTAGGTTGCAGCGGAGTGCGCAGTGTGTGCTCGCGGAGGGTGCAGTGGTGCGCGCAGTGTGCAGTGGAGTGTGCAGTGTGTGCTCGTGGAGGGTGCAGCGGTGCGCGCAGTGTGCAGTGGAGCGTTCAGTGGCGCGCGCAGTGTGTGCTCGTGGAGGGTGCAGTGGCGCGTGCAGTGTGCGTAGGGTGCAGTGGAGTTCGCATTGTGTGTTAGTGGAGGATGCAGTGGAGCGCGCAGTGCGTGTAGGGTGCAGCGGAGTGCGCAGTGTGTGCTCGTGGAAGCTGCAGTGGAGCGTGCAGTGTGTGTAGGGTGCAGAGGAGCGCGCAATGTGTGTGTGCTTGTGGAGGGTGCAGTGGAGCTTGCAGTGTGTGTGTGTTCGTGGAGGGTGCAGTGGAGCTCACAGTCTAATCTCATCCATATTTGAAACTACACGATCACGGGAAGGACATACAAACTGAAGATGAGGTTCCTTTAATTCCCAGGATCCCAGAGCTGTATGAGACCCAATAAGCAGCCTCAGGTGACTGTTCTATCCTCTTGTGATATTGGACGGTTCCTGGGCAGGGGGCTGTGACATCACCGCTGATCCCAGGATGATTTATGTGTCATCACACTGCAGATATGGAGGAGATAATGGCCCCCAGTGGTAGGAAATGAGACTATAAATCTTGCGATATCCTTACTCATGTGTCCTCATAGTTTACATTGAGAATCACATATGAAGATGATGAAAAGCAGCAGAATCTCCACAACCCTCCCTGATACTGTCAGCGTTCACACTAATGCTGTATCTACACGTCATCATACAGAACAAACACCCCTAACATTGGAGACGTAAATGCCAAATTAGAAATGAAGTATTGGACGTGCTGTTGATCCCCCTCCCCAGCGTTGCTGCAAGATGTAGCTTTATATTTGGTTTTTTTAGGACTATGAGCTGCGGTGGCTTCTTATTGCTTGTCACCCAGCTTTCCCAAAATCAGATACAACTAAGAGACAGCTGAGTGGAATTTTTAACACGACTCCAGGATTTTTTTTATTTTGCCCCTCGCTGATATTCTGAGGTTAATCATCGCTCTCGGTGTCAGTGTATATTAGTGACCCGGGCCGTTATGTTATTAATCACAATTATCTCGTCCCCGCTGTGGAGAACCCAGCGATGAAGACATTTTTTATCTCAGAGATCTGGCAAAAAATTCTTTTCGGGTTCAGTAAGACGCGACCTTTCCCTCTCTCTGCGGCCTGGAAGACGTTGTGGTCTGCCCTCCGGATAACAGCGTCACATGGATGAGTGGTAAGAGCCCCATTAGGGTCTGAGGGGGTAAGAGGAAACGTTTCAGGATAATGACTTCCATGCACCCCCCAGCTGAGATCTCATGATGTAAATCCAGAGCTGATCGACACCTGCAAGAGACAAATCTGTGATCACAAGAAATAGGAGAGAGGTCACCAATGCAGAATAACATCCGTTATAGTAATGAGAGATCCAGAAACCGCAAATCATTGACAGGTGGAACTACAATTGCCAGCATGCTCTGCCATCATATATCTTAAAGAACTGTATTTCCCAGTATAAGAATCTTAATTATAGTAATTTCCTTTTATTTATATCGAATTATACAACAAGGTGAAATTACAAATAATGACACGTGAACATCAACCATCAAAACCAGAGAGGACAACGCTGACCATAAGAGCTTACACTCTACAGGAGAGACACTGCTGACCATAAGAGCTTACAATCTACAGGAGAGACACTGCTGACCATAAGAGCTTACACTCTACAGGAGAGGACACCGCTGACCATAAGAGCTTACAATCTACAGGAGAGAGGACCCCGCTGACCATAAGAGCTTACACTCTACAGGAGAGAGGACACCGCTGACCATAAGAGCTTACAATCTACAGGAGAGAGGACCCCGCTGACCATAAGAGCTTACACTCTACAGGAGAGAGGACACTGCTGACCATAAGAGCTTACACTCTACAGGAGAGAGGACCCTGCTGACCATAAGAGCTTACACTCTACAGGAGAGAGGACACCGCTGACCATAAGAGCTTACACTCTACAGGAGAGAGGACACTGCTGATCATAAGAGCTTACACTCTACAGGAGAGAGGACCCCGCTGACCATAAGAGCTTACACTCTACAGGAGAGAGGACACTGCTGACCATAAGAGCTTACACTCTACAGGAGAGGACCCTGCTGACCATAAGAGCTTACACTCTACAGGAGAGAGGACACCGCTGACCATAAGAGCTTACACTCTACAGGAGAGAGGACACTGCTGATCATAAGAGCTTACACTCTACAGGAGACACTGCTGACCATGAGAAATTTCAGCAAGTGTGCGGTGGTTGCAGCGAGTGCGGTGGTTGCAGTGTGTGTGTGGAGGTTGCAGCGAGTGTGTGGAGGTTGCAGCTAGTGTGTGGAGGTAGCAGTGAGCGCGTGGGTTGCAGCGAGTGTTTGAAGGTTGCAGCGAGAGAGCGGGGGTTGCAGTGAGTGTGGAGGATGCAGCGAGTGGGGAGGTTGCAGCGAGTTTGTGGAGATTGCAGTGAGTGGATGGAGGTAGCAGCGAGAGCGCGGGGGCTGCAACGAGTGTGGGGAGGTTGCAGCGAGAGCACGGGGGTTGCAGCGAGTGCTCGGGGGTTGCTGCGAGTGCGCGGGGTTGCAGCGAGTGCGCGGGGGTTGCAGCGAGTGCGCGGCGGTTGCAGCGAGTGCGCGGGGGTTGCAGCGAGTGCGCGGAGGTTGCAGCGAGTGCGCGGGGTTGCAGCGGGTGCGTGGAGGTTGCAGCGAGTGCGCGGGGGTAGCAGCGAGTGCGCGTGGGTTGCAGCGAGTGCGCGGAGGTTGCAGCGAGTGCGCGGAGGTTGCAGCGAGTGCGCGGGGGTTGCAGCGAGTGTGTGGAGGGTGCAGCGAGTGCGTGGAGGGTGCAGTGAGTGTGCGGGGGTTGCAGTGAGTGCGTGGAGGTTGCAGTGAGTGTGTGGGGGTTGCAGTGAGTGCGCGGGGGTTGCAGCGAGTGTGTGGAGGTTGCAGCGAGTGCGCGGTGGTTGCAGCGAGTGTGTGGAGGTTGCAGCGAGTGTGCGGTGGTTGCAGCGAGTGTGTGGAGGTTGCAGTGAGTGCGCGGGGGTTGCAGCGAGTGTGTGGAGGTTGCAGCGAGTGCGCGGTGGTTGCAGCGAGTGTGTGGGGGTTGCAACGAGTCTGTGGGGGTTGCAGTGAGTGCGCGGGGGTTGCAGTGAGTGTGCGGAGGATGCAGTGAGTGCGCGGAGGTTGCAGTGAGTGCGCGGAGGTTGCAGTGAGTGCGCGGGGGTTGCAGTGAGTATGTGGAGGATGCAGTGAGTGCGCGGAGGTTGCAGTGAGTGCGCGGAGGTTGCAGTGAGTGCGTGGAGGGTGCAGTGAGTGTGGAGGTTGCAGCGAGAGCGCGGGGGTTGCAGAGAGTGTGGAGGATGCAGCGAGTGGGGAGGTTGCAGCGAGTTTGTGGAGATTGCAGTGAGTGGATGGAGGTAGCAGCGAGAGCGCGGGGGCTGCAGCGAGTGTGGGGAGGTTGCAGCGAGAGCACGGGGGTTGCAGCGAGTGCTCGGGGGTTGCTGCGAGTGCGCGGGGTTGCAGCGAGTGCGCGGGGGTTGCAGCGAGTGCGCGGCGGTTGCAGCGAGTGCGCGGGGGTTGCAGCGAGTGCGTGGAGGTTGCAGCGAGTGCGCGGTGTTGCAGCGGGTGCGTGGAGGTTGCAGCGAGTGCGCGGGGGTTGCAGCGAGTGCGCGGGGGTTGCAGCGAGTGCGCGGAGGTTGCAGTGAGTGTGCGGAGGTTGCAGCGAGTGCGCGGGGGTTGCAGCGAGTGTGTGGAGGGTGCAGCGAGTGCGTGGAGGGTGCAGTGAGTGTGCGGGGGTTGCAGTGAGTGCGTGGAGGTTGCAGTGAGTGTGTGGGGGTTGCAGTGAGTGCGCGGGGGTTGCAGCGAGTGTGTGGAGGTTGCAGCGAGTGCGCGGTGGTTGCAGCGAGTGTGTGGAGGTTGCAGCGAGTGTGCGGTGGTTGCAGCGAGTGTGTGGAGGTTGCAGTGAGTGCGCGGGGGTTGCAGCGAGTGTGTGGAGGTTGCAGCGAGTGCGCGGTGGTTGCAGCGAGTGTGTGGGGGTTGCAGCGAGTCTGTGGGGGTTGCAGTGAGTGCGCGGGGGTTGCAGTGAGTGTGTGGAGGATGCAGTGAGTGCGCGGAGGTTGCAGTGAGTGCGCGGAGGTTTCAGTGAGTGCGCGGGGGTTGCAGTGAGTGCGTGGAGGGTGCAGTGAGTGTGGGGGTTACAGTGAGTGCGCGGGGGTTGCAGCGAGTGTTCACTGGAGCAGAGAGGCGTCAGGTAAGTAAACATAACTGTAATAAAAATCTTGACAAACTTCTCAGATGCCGTTACTATGAATCCTTCTCATTGTTCACACGCTGCACCCCTCCCACTGTCTCCACGTTCAGGCGTCAGTCAGGGGTAGGAAGCGGAGAGGTTACAGCCGTCTCCCCGGGGTGCCCAGTTCTGTTCTACCTGAACTATCTGTTGGTGTCTATGAGTTGTACATAGAAATAGTCTATATGTTTACATATGTGCAGCTCCGCCCAACTCCACGCAGCGACCCCAAGAACAAATGTTTATAAACCGGCGAATGAGCCAAACATCTGACTCAGCAGAACCGCGTGCGATTCAGAGAATGTATACAACACGGAAGATTTTATATTCCACATACAGATATATATATATAGACTGCCACGTGTAAATCACCCCGAACCTGCTCATGTCATTCTGTATAGCTTTTCCTGCAGTCCCTCACACCTCCCCTCCTAATAACCTGCGGTTTGGGGGTACACACATTGCCAGTCCCTCACACCTCCCCTCCTAATAACCTGCGGTTTGGGGGTACACACATTGCCAGTCCCTCACACCTCCCCTCCTAATAACCTGCGGTTTGGGGGTACACACATTGCCAGTCCCTCACACCTCCCCTCCTAATAACCTGCGGTTTGGGGGTGCACACATTGCCAGTCCCTCACTTTTATTCCCTCCTATCTGGGTGGTGACGGAGCAGAGTTGTCACTGTGAACCCTCAGACTGGACCCTGCAGCATCACCGCTATTATTAGGGGGGCTCAGGTTCATGCAGCTCATCAGATGAAATGGAAAGTTTTTCTCTTTTCACCCCTCTGATCTCTGATAGATATAAAAGGAGATAAGATTTAAAAAAATACCACCCCAGTGTAAGGATGAGGATGTATAGCGGGGGCAGGTAGATGTGGGGCAGTATGAAGGGATCCATCTGACCTGCAGCTGATGCAAAACGATCCACAACACAAGTCCACATCATTTCTGTGATCTCTGCTTGCTGTAGGTGAATGAAGAGCTTTTGTATATATCCAGAGGCTGAAAACTTGAAACACATGAGGCGCATAGATGAGGGACAGAGGGTCCACATTAGGGTCAGCGGGACACTGAAGAACATCTCATGCCTTGTGTTATCAGGGAATAAAAGGATCAGTCGTGTCCCTGCTGCAAAGTATCAGGAGAGGATTTATTCAGGACCCAGGCCCGGTACCGATGTGCCCCTCACCCCTGTGTTCATACATCAGATCCGTGTCACTATCAGCGGTCACATTACTTTTTTGGGTCCTTTGATGTGAAGGCAGGACAGAGGTTAATCCAGGGGGGGGGGGGGGCAGTTTTTGAACCATCACTTACGCTCATCCTCTCTCGTTTTCTATCTAATAAGACAATTTGCATAAGAATCATCTTGCTGTGAAGTGTGGAGATGAGGGAGAGGTCCAGAAGGTGACGTGACCTCCGGGGAGATCCCACAGCCTCATCTCTCTCTGTATTAGAGGCTGAGGATGATATCAGCCTCTTCTTCCCATACACTGAGTATATATAATAAGAGGTGGATGATGCTGCCAGATAAGGATCCCTGATATCTCATTAACCCCTCACATGCCCCAGGCCGCCCTTCTATTGTGGGTGACACACTGAATACTAACACAAAGCCTCAGAGGATTCTGCTGTTTATTTTCAGCCAACTCAATTACCTCTGGCCCCTGGAGACTGTGATCTAGTTAAGATTTGGGAATGAACCAGACAAGAAGCAGAGGAGAAAGATAAGTTTTCAATTTCTCCTGGAATGACTATTAACACTGCAGGAATCACATATATCGAGAGACAGCAAAGTGCACGGTGCAGCTGAGCTAAGAAGAGGTTCAGGTCCACTGCATCCCCTCACCCCATGACAAGGCAGAAGATGGATATATATGGGCCCCCTTGAGAGTCACTTTATATATATATACCTACTAGTCCTCAATGAATTACAATATCATCAACAAGTTAGTTTATTTCAGTAATTCAATTAAAAAAGTGAAACTCCTATATTATATAGATTCATTACACACAGAGGGATCTATTTAAAGCATTTTTTCTTTTAATGTTGATGATTATGGCTGATATGTCGTCCTACTGAAAAGTATGTACATTATATGCACTCATTACTTGGTCGGGGCTCCGACTGCATGAAGTACCGCATCAATGCGGCGTGGCATGTGGCGATCAGCCTGTGGCACTGCTAAGGTGTTATCAATGCGGCGTGGCATGGAGGCGATCTGCCTGTGGCATTGCTGAGGTGTTAACAATGCGGCGTGGCATGGAGGCGATCTGCCCGTGGCAATAGCTGAGGTGTTATCAATGCGGCGTGGCATGGAGGCGATCAGCCTGTGGCACTGCTAAGGTGTTATCAATGCGGCGTGGCATGGAGGCGATCTGCCTGTGGCATTGCTGAGGTGTTATCAATGCGGCGTGGCATGGAGGCGATCTGCCTGTGGCATTGCTGAGGTGTTATCAATGCGGCGTGGCATGGAGGCGATCTGCCTGTGGCATTGCTGAGGTGTTATCAATGCGGCGTGGCATGGAGGCGATCAGCCTGTGGCACTGCTGAGGAGTTATCAATGCGGCGTGGCATGGGGGCGATCAGCCTGTGGCACTGCTGAGGAGTTATCAATGCGGCATGGCATGGAGGTTATCAGCCTGTGGTACTGCTGAGGTGTTATCAATGCAGCGTGGCATGGAGGCGATCAGCCTGTGGCACTGCTGAGGTGTTATCAATGCGGCGTGGCATGGAGGTGATCAGCCTGTGGCACCGCTGAGGTGTTATCAATGCGGCGTGGCATGGAGGCGATCAGCCTGTGGCACTGCTGAGGTGTTATCAATGCGGCGTGGCATGGGGGCGATCAGCCTGTGGCACTGCTGAGGTGTTATCAATGCTGCGTGGCATGGGGGCGATCAGCCTGTGGCACTGCTGAGGTGTTATCAATGCGGCGTGGCATGGGGGCGATCAGCCTGTGGCACTGCTGAGATGTTATCAATGCGGCGTGGCATGGAGGCGATCAGCCTGTGGCACTGCTGAGGTGTTATCAATGCTGCGTGGCATGGGGGCGATCAGCCTGCGGCACTGCTGAGGTGTTATCAATGCAGCGTGGCATGGAGGCGATCAGCCTGTGGCACTGCTGAGGTGTTATCAATGCGGCGTGGCATGGAGGTGATCAGCCTGTGACACCGCTGAGGTGTTATCAATGCGGCGTGGCATGGAGGCGATCTGCCTGTGGCATTGCTGAGGTGTTATCAATGCGGCGTGGCATGGAGGCGATCAGCCTGTGGCACTGCTGAGGTGTTATCACTGCGGTGTGGCATGGGGCGATCAGCCTGTGGCACTGCTGAGATGTTATCAATGCGGCGTGGCATGGAGGCGATCAGCCTGTGGCACTGCTGAGGTGTTATCAATGCGGCGTGGCATGGGGCGATCAGCCTGTGGCACTGCTGAGGTGTTATCAATGCGGCGTGGCATGGGGGCGATCAGCCTGCGGCACTGCTGAGGTGTTATCAATGCAGCGTGGCATGGAGGCCACGCCACAGTGATTCAGTAAATCATGAAGAGTCGGAGCCCCGGCCAAGTATTGGGGGCAGATACTGGACAGACTTCTCGGTAGGACGACATTTCGGTATTAAAAATTATTTTGTTAATTGGGCTTTTATAATATTCTCATTTTCTGAGACACTAAATTTTGGGTTTTCAGTAACTGTTCCCATAATCATCAACATTACAAGAGAAAACTGCTGGAAATAGATCCCTCTTCGTGTGATGAATCTATAGAATATACGAGATCCCTCTGTGTGTGATAATCTATAGAATATATGAGATCCCTCCGTGTGTGATGTATCTATAGAATATATGAGATCCCTCTGTGTGTGATGAATCTATAGAATATATGAGATCCCTCCGTGTGTGATGTATCTATAGAATATACGAGATCCCTCTGTGTGTGATGAATCTATAGAATATATGTGATCCCTCTGTGTGTGATGAATCTATAGAATATACGAGATCCCTCTGTGTGTGATGAATCTATATAATATATGAGATCCCTCTGTGTGTGATGAATCTATAGAATATACGAGATCCCTCTGTGTGTAATGAATCTATAGAATATATGAGATCCCTCTGTGTGTGATGAATCTATAGAATATACGAGATCCCTCTGTGTGTGATGAATCTATAGAATATATGAGATCCCTCTGTGTGTGATGAATCTATAGAATATACGAGATCCCTCTGTGTGATGAATCTATAGAATATACGAGATCCCTCTGTGTGTAATGAATCTATAGAATATACGAGATCCCTCTGTGTGATGAATCTATAGAATATACGAGATCCCTCTGTGTGTGATGAATCTATAGAATATACGAGATCCCTCTGTGTGATGAATCTATAGAATATATGAGATCCCTCTGTGTGTGATGAATCTATAGAATATATGAGATCCCTCTGTGTGTAATGAATCTATAGAATATATGAGATCCCTCTGTGTGTAATGAATCTATAGAATATATGAGATCCCTCTGTGTGTGATGAATCTATAGAATATATGAGATCCCTCTGTGTGTGATGAATCTATAGAATATATGAGATCCCTCTGTGTATGATGAATCTATATAATATATGAGATCCCTATGTGTGAGATGAATCTATAGAATATACGAGATCCCTCTGTGTGTGATGAATCTATAGAATATATGAGATCCCTCTGTGTGAGATGAATCTATAGAATATACGAGATCCCTCTGTGTATGATGAATCTATAGAATATATGAGATCCCTCTGTGTGTGATGAATCTATAGAATATATGAGATCCCTCTGTGTGTGATGAATCTATAGAATATAGGAGATCCCTCTGTGTGAGATGAATCTATAGAATATAGGAGATCCCTCTGTGTGTAATGAATCTATAGAATATAGGAGATCCCTCTGTGAGATGAATCTATAGAATATATGAGATCCCTCTGTGTGTATGAATCTATAGAATATATGAGATCCCTCTGTGTGTGATGAATCTATAAAATATATGAGATCCCTCTGTGTGTGATGAATCTATAGAATATATCAGATCCCTCTGTGTGTGGTGAATCTATAGAATATATGAGATCCCTCTGTGTGTGATGAATCTATAGAATATACGAGATCCCTCTGTGTGTGATGAATCTATAGAATATATGAGATCCCTCTGTGTGTGATGAATCTATAGAATATACGAGATCCCTCTGTGTGTGATGAATCTATAGAATATATGAGATCCCTCTGTGTGTGATGAATCTATAGAATATATGAGATCCCTCTGTGTGATGAATCTATAGAATATACGAGATCCCTCTGTGTGTAATGAATCTATAGAATATACGAGATCCCTCTGTGTGTGATGAATCTATAGAATATATGAGATCCCTCTGTGTGATGAATCTATAGAATATACGAGATCTCTCTGTGTGTAATGAATCTATAGAATATATGAGATCCCTCTGTGTGAGATGAATCTATAGAATATACGAGATCCCTCTGTGTATGATGAATCTATAGAATATATGAGATCCCTCTGTGTGTGATGAATCTATAGAATATATGAGATCCCTCTGTGTGTGATGAATCTATAGAATATATGAGATCCCTCTGTGTGAGATGAATCTATAGAATATATGAGATCCCTCTGTGTGTAATGAATCTATAGAATATAGGAGATCCCTCTGTGTGTGATGAATCTATAGAATATATGAGATCCCTCTGTGTGTGATGAATCTATAGAATATATGAGATCCCTCTGTGTGTGATGAATCTATAGAATATATGAGATCCCTCTGTGTGTGATGAATCTATAGAATATATGAGATCCCTCTGTGTGTGATGAATCTATAGAATATATGAGATCCCTCTGTGTGTGATGAATCTATAGAATATATGAGATCCCTCTGTGTGTGATGAATCTATAGAATATATGAGATCCCTCTGTGTGTGATGAATCTATAGAATGTACGAGATCCCTCTGTGTGTGATGAATCTATATAATATATGAGATCCCTCTGTGTGTGATGAATCTATAGAATATACGAGATCCCTCTGTGTGTGATGAATCTATAGAATATATGAGATCCCTCTGTGTGTGATGAATCTATAGAATATATGAGATCCCTCTGTGTGAGATGAATCTATAGAATATACGAGATCCCTCTGTGTATGATGAATCTATAGAATATACGAGATCCCTCTGTGTGAGATGAATCTATAGAATATATGAGATCCCTCTGTGTGTAATGAATCTATAGAATATAGGAGATCCCTCTGTGAGATGAATCTATAGAATATATGAGATCCCTCTGTGTGTAATGAATCTATAGAATATATGAGATCCCTCTGTGTGTGATGAATCTATAGAATATATGAGATCCCTCTGTGTGTGATGAATCTATAGAATATATCAGATCCCTCTGTGTGTGGTGAATCTATAGAATATATGAGATCCCTCTGTGTGTGATGAATCTATAGAATATACGAGATCCCTCTGTGTGTGATGAATCTATAGAATATATGAGATCCCTCTGTGTGTGATGAATCTATAGAATATACGAGATCCCTCTGTGTGTGATGAATCTATAGAATATATGAGATCCCTCTGTGTGTGATGAATCTATAGAATATATGAGATCCCTCTGTGTGATGAATCTATAGAATATACGAGATCCCTCTGTGTGTAATGAATCTATAGAATATACGAGATCCCTCTGTGTGTGATGAATCTATAGAATATATGAGATCCCTCTGTGTGATGAATCTATAGAATATACGAGATCTCTCTGTGTGTAATGAATCTATAGAATATATGAGATCCCTCTGTGTGAGATGAATCTATAGAATATACGAGATCCCTCTGTGTATGATGAATCTATAGAATATATGAGATCCCTCTGTGTGTGATGAATCTATAGAATATATGAGATCCCTCTGTGTGTGATGAATCTATAGAATATATGAGATCCCTCTGTGTGAGATGAATCTATAGAATATATGAGATCCCTCTGTGTGTAATGAATCTATAGAATATAGGAGATCCCTCTGTGTGTGATGAATCTATAGAATATATGAGATCCCTCTGTGTGTGATGAATCTATAGAATATATGAGATCCCTCTGTGTGTGATGAATCTATAGAATATATGAGATCCCTCTGTGTGTGATGAATCTATAGAATATATGAGATCCCTCTGTGTGTGATGAATCTATAGAATATATGAGATCCCTCTGTGTGTGATGAATCTATAGAATATATGAGATCCCTCTGTGTGTGATGAATCTATAGAATATGAGATCCCTCTGTGTGTGATGAATCTATATAATATATGAGATCCCTCTGTGTGTGATGAATCTATAGAATATACGAGATCCCTCTGTGTGTGATGAATCTATAGAATATATGAGATCCCTCTGTGTGTGATGAATCTATAGAATATATGAGATCCCTCTGTGTGATGAATCTATAGAATATACGAGATCCCTCTGTGTGATGAATCTATAGAATATACGAGATCCCTCTGTGTGTAATGAATCTATAGAATATACGAGATCCCTCTGTGTGATGAATATATAGAATATACGAGATCCCTCTGTGTGTGATGAATCTATAGAATATACGAGATCCCTCTGTGTGTGATGAATCTATAGAATATATGAGATCCCTCTGTCTGTGATGAATCTATAGAATATATGAGATCCCTCTGTGTGTAATGAATCTATAGAATATATGAGATCCCTCTGTGTGAGATGAATCTATAGAATATACGAGATCCCTCTGTGTGTGATGAATCTATAGAATATATGAGATCCCTCTGTGTGTGATGAATCTATAGAATATACGAGATCCCTCGGTGTGATGAATCTATAGAATATACGAGATCCCTCTGTGTGTGATGAATCTATAGAATATATGAGATCCCTCTGTGTGTGATGAATCTATAGAATATATGAGATCCTTCTGTGTGTGATGAATCTATAGAATATATGAGATCCCTCTGTGTGTGATGAATCTATAGAATATAGGAGATCCCTCTGTGTGTGATGAATCTATAGAATATATGAGATCCCTCTGTGTGTGATGAATCTATAGAATATATGAGATCCCTCTGTGTGTGATGAGTCTATAGAATATATGAGATCCCTCTGTGTGTGATGAGTCTATAGAATATATGAGATCCCTCTGTGTGTGATGAGTCTATAGAATATATGAGATCCCTCTGTGTGTGATGAGTCTATAGAATATGAGATCCCTCTGTGTGTGATGAATCTATAGAATATAGGAGATCCCTCTGTGTGTGATCAATCTATAGAATATATGAGATCCCTCTGTGTGTGATGAATCTATAGAATATATGAGATCCCTCTGTGTGTGATGAGTCTATAGAATATATGAGATCCCTCTGTGTGTGATGAATCTATAGAATATGAGATCCCTCTGTGTGTGATGAATCTATAGAATATACGAGATCCCTCTGTGTGTGATGAGTCTATAGAATATATGAGATCCACCTGTGTGTGATGAATCTATAGAATATATGAGATCCCTCTGTGTGTGATGAGTCTATAGAATATATGAGATCCCTCTGTGTGTGATGAGTCTATAGAATATATGAGATCCCTCTGTGTGTGATGAATCTATAGAATATATGAGATCCCTCTGTGTGTGATGAATCTATAGAATATAGGAGATCCCTCTGTGTGTGATGAGTCTATAGAATATATGAGATCCCTCTGTGTGTGATGAGTCTATAGAATATATGAGATCCCTCTGTGTGTGATGAATCTATAGAATATGAGATCCCTCTGTGTGTGATGAATCTATAGAATATATGAGACACTTTATGAATTGAATTCCTGAAATAAATGAACTTTTTGATGATCTTCTAATTCACTGACAAGGACCTGTGTATATATATATCTCCTGCGGACCTGTGTATATATATATCTCCTGCGGACCTGTGTATATATATATCTCCTGCGGACCTGTGTATATATATATCTCCTGCGGACCTGTGTATATATATATCTCCTGCGGACCTGTGTATATATATATCTCCTGCGGACCTGTGTATATATATATCCTGCGGACCTGTGTATATATATATCTCCTGCGGACCTGTGTATATATATATCTCCTGCGGACCTGTGTATATATATATCTCCTGCGGACCTGTGTATATATATATCTCCTGCGGACCGTGTATATATATATCTCCTGCGGACCTGTGTATATATATATCTCCTGCGGACCTGTGTATATATATATCTCCTGCGGACCTGTGTATATATATATCTCCTGCGGACCTGTGTATATATATATCTCCTGCGGACCGTGTATATATATATCTCCTGCGGACCTGTGTATATATATATCTCCTGCGGACCTGTGTATATATATATCTCCTGCGGACCGTGTATATATATATCTCCTGCGGACCTGTGTATATATATATCTCCTGCGGACCTGTGTATATATATATCTCCTGCGGACCTGTGTATATATATATCTCCTGCGGACCTGTGTATATATATATCTCCTGCGGACCTGTGTATATATATATCTCCTGCGGACCTGTGTATATATATATCCTGCGGACCTGTGTATATATATATCTCCTGCGGACCTGTGTATATATATATCTCCTGCGGACCTGTGTATATATATATCTCCTGCGGACCGTGTATATATATATCTCCTGCGGACCTGTGTATATATATATCTCCTGCGGACCTGTGTATATATATATCTCCTGCGGACCGTGTATATATATATCTCCTGCGGACCTGTGTATATATATATCTCCTGCGGACCTGTGTATATATATATCTCCTGCGGACCTGTGTATATATATATCTCCTGCGGACCTGTGTATATATATATCTCCTGCGGACCTGTGTATATATATATCTCCTGCGGACCTGTGTATATATATATCCTGCGGACCTGTGTATATATATATCTCCTGCGGACCTGTGTATATATATATCTCCTGCGGACCTGTGTATATATATATCTCCTGCGGACCTGTGTATATATATATCTCCTGCGGACCTGTGTATATATATATCTCCTGCGGACCTGTGTATATATATATCTCCTGCGGACCTGTGTCCATACAACTTTCTACAATTGATTATCTTCTCCGTTATTGCAGGCTGTGATTATCCTAACGAAGCTGAGAAAGTCCAAACCCAACATCAGGTCAATGAGCTTTGTTCTTCCTCCAGACCTGATTTCCTGCTTTGTTCACAGTCCTCATGGTGGACCCATAAACCTTGTCAATACGGTCTGTAGGTCTTGGGCCATAACCCCGGGTGTCTTTGTCCCCGCATGAAGTATTGTCCACCCTTATAAGCGGTCCTGGGAGGAGGAACAATGGAGGTGATTATCTCAATTTGTGCCCTATGTACAGGAGTCTGAGCCTTTTGCTTTGGTTTTATGACCCTTTCCAGACTCTTGAGCTTCAACAACTGGAGCTCGGAGGTCCTCAGCATCTCCTGTCATTAGGTCAAGTCTTACAATAGGTGTCATCTCTGCCGCAGCCACGATCCATCCTCGTTCTCCAGCCTGTCTGATGATATAGCTGATTCTGAGTGCTTTATAATCTGTATGTCCAGCCCTGTCATCAATGTCACGTCTCGTGGCCCCGTAATGTTAATGACTCCCTCCTTCCCATAGGAGACTGGTGACGATCTAGACTGAATTTTTTTTTAATGGAAATGTAGAAATGTTTGATTTTCTTATTTTTTTAAGGGAATGCGACTCCTTCACAGGAGAGAAATGTGTGTGCGCTCTATTAGATAGCAATGGAGGAGAGATTCCAACCCAAGAACCTCCCACGAGGCCAACTGGGGACCCGGCCAAATGGTAGATTAATCCTGTTGCTCAACTCCTGGTTTTCGGGAGCAGAATGAAGCTGAGCATGGCCAACGTTACTCGGATTACCCCCATAATAGAGCAGTTTATCTGAGACCTTCCCTTCTGAGAGTGCGGGAACAATGTGTTCTGTGTTTGGTGGAGAACAGGGAACAGATTCAGGCAATGTTCATTCTGGCATTGTCTATATATACCTTCATATATGTGTATGTATACAGTGGATCCAACCTCCACGTCTGAACGACACCCCTAGAGGTGGGGGTCCTGCTGCTGGGACCCACCATCTGCCATTATCACTAGGGGTATGATTCGCCGTTCTGCAGTTCAGTGAGCATCTGTGTTATACATTTGGCGCACGGTTTCATGGAATCCTAAATTTGTTAGAATAGGGCCCCCCCCCCCCCCATTATATTTATATTCACTAATAGTAGCTGTCCAAGCTTTGGGACTGTTCACACGGCTACTTTTCAAGCGGATTTTGGAGTGTAAAACACTCGTATCGCGCTCCTAAATACACTTAAAATCCACCCGCCGTTTCCCATTGATTTGTGTAGTTCAGATGAGTATTTTTTATGCTGAATTAAAAAACACCTTGTAAAACGGAGTCGCACGTCACTTCTGGAAGCGTTTTACAAACGGATTTTCCAATGACACTACAAGAAATACTTCGAAAATACGCTTAAAAACGCTTCGCGTATCAGCTCCATAAATGTCTGGATTTGGAGTCTTCTCTTGGAGTCGGCCTCGTGTTTCCCGTGTGGACAGGACCTCAATCTCTTCATCCTCCGTTGGATTAATGGGTGTTATTTACTCTTCCGCCATCTTGAAGGCGCCGTTTCCAGCGCATTTTTAAATGTTGTATTGTTGGACGTTTATGACTTGCTCTGGTTGATATTGGGGCATCCCGTCCCTCATTTTCCGCCTCCTCCCGGCGCTCTCCTCATTCCTTCATCCTATTCTCTCCTCTTTGTCTCTTCTCGTTGATTAACTTTGAAAACACAGAGAATGAAACGCAGAAGATCCACAGTGTGAGCACGTCCCTGACCCGCTGGGCACCCCCTCTTCTCCCCACTCCTCGTCCGCAGCCTCCCCTATACTTGCTGTATTGCCCTGCCTGTGACCCTTCAGTATGGCAGGATTTCCAGGCCGCGTTTTATTGTCTGATTTCAGGAGTCGTGTCGCGGAGAAGTTTATGACGCCGGTAACTGGGAACATTGTTCAGCACAAGAGCTCGTGAAAGCTTAATAGTCCCGGTGACATCTCGTTACATGATGGCGGGTCGGCGCGGTGACATCTCGTTACATGATGGCTGGTCGGCGCGGAGACATCTCGTTACATGATGGCGGGTCGGCGCGGTGACATCTCGTTACATGATGGCTGGTCGGCGCGGTGACATCTCGTTACATGATGGCGGGTCGGCGCGGTGACATCTCGTTACATGATGGCTGGTCGGCGCGGTGACATCTCGTTACATGATGGCTGGTCGGCGCGGAGACATCTCGTTACATGATGGCGGGTCGGCGCGGTGACATCTCGTTACATGATGGCGGGTCGGCGCGGTGACATCTCGTTACATGATGGCGGGTCGGCGCGGTGACATCTCGTTACATGATGGCGGGTCGGCGCGGTGACATCTCGTTACATGATGGCGGGTCTGCGCGGTGACATCTCTTTACATGATGGCGGGTCGGCGCGGTGACATCTCGTTACATGATGGCGGGTCGGCGCGGTGACATCTCTCTCGCGTACCCTATTTCCTGACTACTCTGCCAGAGACTTTTGTTACACAGCTCAGTCCAGATCTAACAGCCCAGTGTCTTGGACTGGCGCGGAGTTGGCTGGTTGGGGTGGGGGGTGTACATATATAAATGGTTACAGATGGGAAGTTGACACAATATAGTCCCCGGCAGATTGAATTACAGCTCCGCAGCCTTAATAAAACTCTGGACTTTCCTAAGTTGTAGCTACTTTGTGCAGAGGAAGAATGTAAGACGAAGAACGTGGCAACCCTGGTAGTCTGGAGAGTATATGATGCTGGAGCGTAATAAGAGGAGCGGCTGATATCAGTCACATATAGAAGGTTCTCAGCACTGGGGAGATGTGACATAAAGTAGTGATCATGGGGGAGGGGAGGCTCCTGTCACTTATCCCATTGACGAACAATACAGTCATCCTCTCCCTGGCCTGAAATGGCTGATAACAGGGAGCAACAGACTGTATTCCCCTGCACAATAAAGAAGATTGATGCACATTTAGAGTAACATTTCTGACTTTCTTCCTTTTGTTGTCACCACTTTGAGGGGTGCATTGTATTGACATTTGCTGTGGTTTGGGGGGTCCTGAGGAATTGAGTATAATGAAATAGCAGCAATAGGTGAGAGAAGGGGCCGAGCTTTATACAGGATTGGGGTAATGTCATTTTTTGAATACGTGTGAATTTATATGGGGGTGGGCGTTATTGGGGTACACAGGGCGTTCAGTGAGTCCTGGTGCAACAAAGAAGCAAATCCCCCACATCAGACCCGTCCGTCTGTGATCTGGGGCACTGAATGAGCAGCGTCTGGATACAATGAATTTGGGGCGCCTATAGCGTCGGTTCAGTCATTTTGACGCCATTTTTGATGCCAGCCTCACAAGTGCGATATGAATGCAGACGTTCCCTGTCTGTCTGGCGTTGATGTGAATTGTAAATATGTAAGACCACCCTCCTACGGCTGCAGGACCCTTCATTACAGTCATTCACGTCTTACATCGGTTATGAGGGCGGGCCGCCATCTGCATCGTCTGTATTATTCTCGCTGCTTTCATGTGATTGGAATTTTTTATGACATTGTTTGAAATCCTTTGTCCTGTATAAAATGCAGCTGGAAGGTATAAAAGACTTTCCAGGCCGGTCTCTGAGGATATGAGAGATGCAAACACTGTAGGGAGAAAACGGATTTTGAGTTGTCAAAAAAACGGGACAAAATTTGGGTAAAAAAAAATCCTCGTCTTGTCCACAGTCCTGTATGATGGACTCCGCGGCATCGTGTAAAGTAGCTGTGCTCCTGTGGTAACTGTTACAGTATAGACTACATTGTAGCAGCTGCAGGCTCCATGACAACTATTTTCCCACACTGGCACATTGGTGTCAGACTCCACCCTGTGCATTATTTCTCTTTCCTTATACAGGATTTGTTGTCAGGTGTTATTACATTTCTATTTTCTGTGATTTTCCAGCCAGATGATCTTTCAGCTTTGCGGCGTAATTATAAAAGTAATGATAATAACGTATATATTCTATAGTCATGAAGTCATTAATGAGTTAATTGCTGGGCTCTTCTCCTTCCCCCGGGCGTTCTTCTTCTCCGGCACTTCGCTATTTATTTTCCTCGAATTAATGGTCAATAGTCTCGACGTTGTCGGACACCTCTGAGCGTCTCCTGCGTCGCATCACATTAATTCTGATGCTGAAGAGAACTCACGGATTCTGAACGTGATCTCAAAGCAAATTAAAGCTGCTGTGAGCGTGATCCTCTGGGGGGCGCTCTTCACGGCTTCCTTTTAAATGAGACTGCATTGATCTTGATTTCGTCTTTCCCAAGGCGTCTTCATTACTCTGTATACCCGGCTCCAAACCCTGTGCAGTCAATTCTGACGTCTTATTATAAACTTTATATGAAGTTTGATCTTTTCAGAAAGAAGATGCAGCGAGGAAAGCAAATCTAAGACGAAACATGTCTGCAAAGAAATGCAAAAAATACGACCGGCGATTCTCAAGGGTTAATAATAAAGGCCGACCCCTGTCTCCTCACAGTGCAGAATAGTGAATGGGAACATCCCAGCTTAGATCCAGAGACTAAAAACTCCTCACACAGCTGATGGGTCGTTACAATGTATCAGTCTAGACAATCCTATGTGAGGTAAAAACAGCAGCAGCAAAAATCTATTTTCTCTCCTGATAGTTTGTTACAATGTATTAGTGTAGATAAAATGTATCGGTCTAGTGTCCACCCTGTTTAACTCACAGAGGATTGTCTAGGCTGAATATAACTGTAGCAAACCTTCAGCTGTGAGAGGCATGAGGTCAGGACAGGTTTTACGCCTCTAGATGTAAACAAGAATGTTCAGGGATCCTGATGATGGTGAGGAATCGAAACCCGAAGTCTATTATAAAGTTACAGAATGATTAAGCTTCATTTACATAGGACTTCGTTTACATAGGACTTCGCTTACATAGGACTGAGTAACTCCTTTAATATTAAACAGTGGAAATTACATTTTTCACTTCGAGACGTCCAGATACAGGAAGACACAAAGTCTGGAGGTCTCCGGCTGCTGCTGACACAAGCCCGGCCGTATCGCCATGGGCACCATATGTCAGCACTCGTCCTGCTGTGTGGAGATCTGTCCCTAAAGAAGGATCCAGGTACATTGTTTCCCGTGGTGGAGTATTTTCTGTGTATGGTGCCCGGAGCTGTGGTATGAGCTGGAGTGCAGAGGACGTGCTGGAGTATTTTCTGTGTATGGTGACGGGTGCCCGGAGCTGTGGTATGAGCCGGAGTGCAGAGGACGTGGTGGAGTATTTTCTGTGTATGGTGACCGGTGCCCGGAGCTGTGGTATGAGCCGGAGTGCAGAGGACGTGGTGGAGTATTTTCTGTGTATGGTGACCGGTGCCCGGAGCTGTGGTATGAGCCGGAGTGCAGAGGACGTGGTGGAGTATTTTCTGTGTATGGTGACGGGTGCCCGGAGCTGTGGTATGAGCCGGGGTGCAGAGGACGTGGTGGAGTATTTTCTGTGTATGGTGCCCGGTGCCCGGAGCTGTGGTATGAGCCGGAGTGCAGAGGACGTGCCGGAGTATTTTCTGTGTATGGTGACGGGTGCCCGGAGCCGTGGTATGAGCCGGGGTGCAGAGGACGTGGTGGAGTATTTTCTGTGTATGGTGACGGGTGCCCGGAGCTGTGGTATGAGCCGGAGTGCAGAGGACGTGGTGGAGTATTTTCTGTGTATGGTGACGGGTGCCCGGAGCTGTGGTATGAGCCGGAGTGCAGAGGACGTGGTGGAGTATTTTCTGTGTATGGTGACGGGTGCCCGGAGCTGTGGTATGAGCCGGGGTGCAGAGGACGTGGTGGAGTATTTTCTGTGTATGGTGACGGGTGCCCGGAGCTGTGGTATGAGCCGGGGTGCAGAGGACGTGGTGGAGTATTTTCTGTGTATGGTGACGGGTGCCCGGAGCTGTGGTATGAGCCGGGGTGCAGAGGACGTGGTGGAGTATTTTCTGTGTATGGTGCCCGGAGCTGTGGTATGAGCCGGAGTGCAGAGGACGTGGTGGAGTATTTTCTGTGTATGGTGACGGGTGCCTGGAGCTGTGGTATGAGCCGGAGTGCAGAGGACGTGCTGGAGTATTTTCTGTGTATGGTGACCGGTGCCTGGAGCTGTGGTATGAGCCGGAGTGCAGAGGACGTGGTGGAGTATTTTCTGTGTAGGGTGACCGGTGCCCGGAGCTGTGGTATGAGCCGGAGTGCAGAGGACGTGGTGGAGTATTTTCTGTGTATGGTGACGGGTGCCTGGAGCTGTGGTATGAGCCGGAGTGCAGAGGACGTGCTGGAGTATTTTCTGTGTATGGTGACCGGTGCCCGGAGCTGTGGTATGAGCCGGAGTGCAGAGGACGTGGTGGAGTATTTTCTGTGTATGGTGCCCGGTGCCCGGAGCTGTGGTATGAGCCGGGGTGCAGAGGACGTGGTGGAGTATTTTCTGTGTATGGTGACCGGTGCCCGGAGCTGTGGTATGAGCCGGAGTGCAGAGGACGTGGTGGAGTATTTTCTGTGTATGGTGACGGGTGCCCGGAGCTGTGGTATGAGCCGGGGTGCAGAGGACGTGGTGGAGTATTTTCTGTGTCCGGTGCCCGGAGCTGTGGTATGAGCCGGAGTGCAGAGGACGTGGTGGAGTATTTTCTGTGTATGGTGCCCGGTGCCTGGAGCTGTGGTATGAGCCGGAGTGCAGAGGACGTGGCGGAGTATTTTCTGTGTAGGGTGACCGGTGCCCGGAGCTGTGGTATGAGCCGGAGTGCAGAGGACGTGGTGGAGTATTTTCTGTGTATGGTGCCCGGTGCCCGGAGCTGTGGTATGAGCCGGAGTGCAGAGGACGTGGTGGAGTATTTTCTGTGTATGGTGATGGGTGCCTGGAGCTGTGGTATGAGCCGGAGTGCAGAGGACGTGGTGGAGTATTTTCTGTGTATGGTGACGGGTGCCCGGAGCTGTGGTATGAGCCGGAGTGCAGAGGACGTGGTGGAGTATTTTCTGTGTATGGTGACGGGTGCCCGGAGCTGTGGTATGAGCCGGGGTGCAGAGGACGTGGTGGAGTATTTTCTGTGTATGGTGCCCGGTGCCCGGAGCTGTGGTATGAGCCGGAGTGCAGAGGACGTGCCGGAGTATTTTCTGTGTATGGTGACGGGTGCCCGGAGCCGTGGTATGAGCCGGGGTGCAGAGGACGTGGTGGAGTATTTTCTGTGTATGGTGACGGGTGCCCGGAGCTGTGGTATGAGCCGGGGTGCAGAGGACGTGGTGGAGTATTTTCTGTGTATGGTGACGGGTGCCCGGAGCTGTGGTATGAGCCGGGGTGCAGAGGACGTGGTGGAGTATTTTCTGTGTATGGTGACGGGTGCCCGGAGCTGTGGTATGAGCCGGAGTGCAGAGGACGTGGTGGAGTATTTTCTGTGTATGGTGCCCGGTGCCCGGAGCTGTGGTATGAGCCGGGGTGCAGAGGACGTGGTGGAGTATTTTCTGTGTATGGTGACGGGTGCCCAGAGCTGTGGTATGAGCCGGGGTGCAGAGGACGTGGTGGAGTATTTTCTGTGTATGGTGCCCGGTGCCCGGAGCTGTGGTATGAGCCGGAGTGCAGAGGACGTGGTGGAGTATTTTCTGTGTATGGTGACGGGTGCCCGGAGCTGTGGTATGAGCCGGGGTGCAGAGGACGTGGTGGAGTATTTTCTGTGTATGGTGCCCGGTGCCCGGAGCTGTGGTATGAGCCGGAGTGCAGAGGACGTGCCGGAGTATTTTCTGTGTATGGTGACGGGTGCCCGGAGCCGTGGTATGAGCCGGGGTGCAGAGGACGTGGTGGAGTATTTTCTGTGTATGGTGACGGGTGCCCGGAGCTGTGGTATGAGCCGGGGTGCAGAGGACGTGGTGGAGTATTTTCTGTGTATGGTGACGGGTGCCCGAAGCTGTGGTATGAGCCGGGGTGCAGAGGACGTGGTGGAGTATTTTCTGTGTATGGTGACGGGTGCCCGGAGCTGTGGTATGAGCCGGAGTGCAGAGGACGTGGTGGAGTATTTTCTGTGTATGGTGCCCGGTGCCCGGAGCTGTGGTATGAGCCGGGGTGCAGAGGACGTGGTGGAGTATTTTCTGTGTATGGTGACGGGTGCCCAGAGCTGTGGTATGAGCCGGGGTGCAGAGGACGTGGTGGAGTATTTTCTGTGTATGGTGACGGGTGCCCGGAGCTGTGGTATGAGCCGGGGTGCAGAGGACATGGTGGAGTATTTTCTGTGTATGGTGCCCGGTGCCCGGAGCTGTGGTATGAGCCGGAGTGCAGAGGACGTGGTGGAGTATTTTCTGTGTATGGTGACGGGTGCCCGGAGCTGTGGTATGAGCCGGGGTGCAGAGGACGTGGTGGAGTATTTTCTGTGTATGGTGACGGGTGCCCGGAGCTGTGGTATGAGCCGGGGTGCAGAGGACGTGGTGGAGTATTTTCTGTGTATGGTGCCCGGTGCCCGGAGCTGTGGTATGAGCCGGGGTGCAGAGGACGTGGTGGAGTATTTTCTGTGTATGGTGCCCGGTGCCCGGAGCTGTGGTATGAGCCGGGGTGCAGAGGACGTGGTGGAGTATTTTCTGTGTATGGTGACGGGTGCCCGGAGCTGTGGTATGAGCCGGGGTGCAGAGGACGTGGTGGAGTATTTTCTGTGTATGGTGACGGGTGCCCGGAGCTGTGGTATGAGCCGGGGTGCAGAGGACGTGGTGGAGTATTTTCTGTGTATGGTGACGGGTGCCCGGAGCTGTGGTATGAGCCGGGGTGCAGAGGATGTGGTGGAGTATTTTCTGTGTATGGTGACGGGTGCCCGGAGCTGTGGTATGAGCCGGAGTGCAGAGGACGTGGTGGAGTATTTTCTGTGTATGGTGCCCGGTGCCCGGAGCTGTGGTATGAGCCGGGGTGCAGAGGACGTGGTGGAGTATTTTCTGTGTATGGTGACGGGTGCCCGGAGCTGTGGTATGAGCCGGGGTGCAGAGGACGTGGTGGAGTATTTTCTGTGTATGGTGACGGGTGCCCGGAGCTGTGGTATGAGCCGGGGTGCAGAGGACGTGGTGGAGTATTTTCTGTGTATGGTGCCCGGTGCCCGGAGCTGTGGTATGAGCCGGAGTGCAGAGGACGTGGTGGAGTATTTTCTGTGTATGGTGACGGGTGCCCGGAGCTGTGGTATGAGCCGGGGTGCAGAGGACGTGGTGGAGTATTTTCTGTGTATGGTGCCCGGTGCCCGGAGCTGTGGTATGAGCCGGGGTGCAGAGGACGTGGTGGAGTATTTTCTGTGTATGGTGACGGGTGCCCGGAGCTGTGGTATGAGCCGGGGTGCAGAGGACGTGGTGGAGTATTTTCTGTGTATGGTGACGGGTGCCCGGAGCTGTGGTATGAGCCGGGGTGCAGAGGACGTGGTGGAGTATTTTCTGTGTATGGTGACGGGTGCCCGGAGCTGTGGTATGAGCCGGGGTGCAGAGGACGTGGTGGAGTATTTTCTGTGTATGGTGACGGGTGCCCGGAGCTGTGGTATGAGCCGGAGTGCAGAGGACGTGGTGGAGTATTTTCTGTGTATGGTGCCCGGTGCCCGGAGCTGTGGTATGAGCCGGGGTGCAGAGGACGTGGTGGAGTATTTTCTGTGTATGGTGACGGGTGCCCGGAGCTGTGGTATGAGCCGGGGTGCAGAGGACGTGGTGGAGTATTTTCTGTGTATGGTGACGGGTGCCCGGAGCTGTGGTATGAGCCGGGGTGCAGAGGACGTGGTGGAGTATTTTCTGTGTATGGTGCCCGGTGCCCGGAGCTGTGGTATGAGCCGGAGTGCAGAGGACGTGGTGGAGTATTTTCTGTGTATGGTGACGGGTGCCCGGAGCTCTGGTATGAGCCGGAGTGCAGAGGACGTGGTGGAGTATTTTCTGTGTATGGTGACGGGTGCCTGGAGCTGTGGTATGAGCCGGGGTGCAGAGGACGTGGTGGAGTATTTTCTGTGTATGGTGCCCGGTGCCCGGAGCTGTGGTATGAGCCGGGGTGCAGAGGACGTGGTGGAGTATTTTCTGTGTATGGTGCCCGGTGCCCGGAGCTGTGGTATGAGCCGGAGTGCAGAGGACGTGGTGGAGTATTTTCTGTGTATGGTGACCCCCTGTACTCGCGTGATAAGTGGCTCCTGCATGATCCACACGTCCAGCTGTTGTACGGGCCGGTAACACAGGAGGAGGAGGCGACCAGTCACGTGATACATTTCTACCACTGATACTTTTGGCATGTTTGTGGGTTGCACTGGGGGATTATTGGGGATCGTCCGGAAGGTAAATAATGGATGTACGGCGCCTGCCCCCCGAGGAGAGTCCCTATAGATGTGACCTCGCTGTGTAGGTGGCATTAGACTTCACTGTATATTGAGGTGACTCAGGCTCCGCTCCAGGCTGTGGCTTCTGCACTGGGCTTGGTACAGGGTGTGGTGAGGGTGGTGCTGGAGTTGGCACTGCCCGCTGTGGTTTAGCTCTGCCCTCTCTCTGCCCTCAGGCTCTTGTTCAGCATGTTATTGCTCTGTCAGGAGGACTTGTTGCTTCTTGCTTTACATGAATGAGATCTGTATAATCCTCCACATTCATCTGCAGAGACCTGGCGCAGACTCCCTGGCACACCTTCCCTGGTACAACCTGCTCACTGCCGCCCCAGGATTAACCCTTGAGTGCAAGAGTCTAGACGACTATACTAATGAATACAAGACCCCAATACCTGGTTGCAGACCCCTGAAGGTCTCATTCATAGGTTTGTGCCTCACTCATCATGCACGGGGGCTGTGTATCATTTGTATCAAGGGGAGCTCCACATCCGAATCTACGTATAATCTTAATCTATATCATCATTCACAGCATTTTATACTCCAGTCACATGCAAAACTGCAATCAAAATGATGGTACATCATGTCCTATACTCTAGTCACATCCCAAACTACAGTCATAATTATTTTAGCTGCCATTCACTGAACCAGTATACAACATGATGTAACTGCAGAATAGTGACCGCAGCTCTGGATGTGACTGGAGTATAATACATGATATAACTGCAGAATAGTGACCGCAGCTCTGGATGTGACTGGGTTATAATACATGATATAACTGCAGAATGGTGACCGCAGCTCTGGATGCGACTGGGTTATAATACATGATATAACTGCAGAATGGTGACCGCAGCTCTGGATGTGACTGGAGTATAATACATGATATCACTGCAGAATGGTGACCGCAGCTCTGGATGGGACTGGAGTATAAATACATGATATCACTGCAGAATAGTGACCGCAGCTCTGAATGTGACTGGAGTATAATACATGATATAACTGCAGAATAGTTACCGCAGCTCTGAGTGTAACTGGAGTATAATACATGATATAACTGCAGAATGGTGACCGCAGCTCTGGATGCGACTGGGTTATAATACATGATATAACTGCAGAATAGTGACCGCAGCTCTGGATGCGACTGGGTTATAATACATGATATAACTGCAGAATGGTGACCGCAGCTCTGGATGTGACTGGAGTATAATACATGATATCACTGCAGAATAGTGACCGCAGCTCTGAATGTGACTGGAGTATAATACATGATATAACTGCAGAATAGTTACTGCAGCTCTGAGTGTAACTGGAGTATAATACATGATATAACTGCAGAATGGTGACCGCAGCTCTGGATGCGACTGGGTTATAATACATGATATCACTGCAGAATAGTGACCGCAGCTCTGGATGGGACTGGAGTATAAATACATGATATCACTGCAGAATAGTGACTGCAGCTCTGAATGTGACTGGAGTATAATACATGATATAACTGCAGAATAGTTACCGCAGCTCTGAGTGTAACTGGAGTATAATACATGATATAACTGCAGAATGGTGACCGCAGCTCTGGATGTGACTGGAGTATAATACATGATCTAACTGCAGAATGGTGACCGCAGCTCTGGATGTGACTGGAGTATAATACATGATCTAACTGCAGAATGGTGACCGCAGCTCTGGATGTGACTGGAGTATAATACATGATATCACTGCAGAATAGTGACCGCAGCTCTGGATGTGACTGGAGTATAATACATGATATCACTGCAGAATAGTGACCGCAGCTCTGGATGGGACTGGAGTATAAATACATGATATCACTGCAGAATAGTGACCGCAGCTCTGGATGTGACTGGAGTATAATACATGATCTAACTGCAGAATGGTGACCGCAGCTCTGGATGTGATTGGAGTATAATACATGATATAACTGCTCTGGATGCGATTCGTCATTAGTACAAGATAAGTAAAGGAGCTGTTCTACTCTAGAGAGGATGCAGCGCAGGTAGAGAAGTCCTCAGTGCTGCGCAGGTTGTCACCGTCAATCAGGACACTTTGCTTGTTGCGGCTCGGTCGTCACTGACAGGCGGTGGAGCTGTCTCTGTGCATTCCTGAGTGAGCAGCCGGCAGGCGCTGTGGATTCTGCCCCCGGGGAGCATACCTGAGCTCTGACTGTGTCATTACCATAATTACCTGCAATGTAATTGTGTCTTATGAAACCACCAGGTTTATGGCCGCCACTTACAGCTCGTGGCCCTGAAAACCCATCTATTTATGAACATTTCAGAAACCTCCGTCACCTCCTCTACCTGCGAGCCGTCACCTCCTCTACCTGCGAGCCGTCACCTCCTCTACCTGCGAGCCGTCACCTCTACCTGCGAGCCGTCACCTCCTCTACCTGCGAGCCGTCACCTCCTCTACCTGCGAGCCGTCACCTCCTCTACCTGCGAGCCGTCACCTCCTCTACCTGAGAGCCGTCACCTCCTCTACCTGCGAGCCGTCACCTCCTCTACCTGCGAGCCGTCACCTCTACCTGCGAGCCGTCACCTCTACCTGCGAGCCGTCACCTCCTCTGCCTGCGAACCGTCATCTCCTCTACCTGCGAGCCGTCACCTCCTCTACCTGCGAGCCGTCACCTCCTCTGCCTGCGAACCGTCATCTCCTCTACCTGCGAGCCGTCACCTCCTCTACCTGCGAGCCGTCACCTCCTCTACCTGCGAGCCGTCACCTCCTCTACCTGCGAGCCGTCACCTCCTCTACCTGCGAGCCGTCACCTCTACCTGCGAGCCGTCACCTCTACCTGCGAGCCGTCACCTCCTCTGCCTGCGAACCGTCATCTCCTCTACCTGCGAGCCGTCACCTCCTCTACCTGCGAGCCGTCACCTCCTCTGCCTGCGAACCGTCATCTCCTCTACCTGCGAGCCGTCATCTCCTCTACCTGCGAGCCGTCACCTCCTCCACCTGCGAGCCGTCACCTCCTCTACCTGCGAGCCGTCACCTCCTCTACCTGCGAGCCGTCACCTCTACCTGAGAGCCGTCACCTCCTCTACCTGAGAGCCGTCACCTCCTCTACCTGCGAGCCGTCTCCTCTACCTGCGAGCCGTCACCTCCTCTACCTGCGAGCCGTCACCTCCTCTACCTGAGAGCCGTCACCTCCTCTACCTGCGACCCGTCACCTCCTCTACCTGCGAGCCGTCATCTACTCTACCTGCGAGCCGTCACCTCCTCTACCTGCGAGCCGTCTCCTCTACCTGCGAGCCGTCACCTCCTCTACCTGCGAGCCGTCATCTCCTCTACCTGCGAGCCGTCACCTCCTCTACCTGCGAGCCGTCACCTCTTCTACCTGCGAGCCGTCACCTCCTCTACCTGCGAGCCGTCACCTCCTCTACCTGCGAGCCGTCACCTCTTCTACCTGCGAGCCGTCACCTCCTCTACCTGCGAGCCGTCATCTCCTCTACCTGCGAGCCGTCACCTCCTCTACCTGCGAGCCGTCACCTCCTCTACCTGCGAGCCGTCACCTCCTCTACCTGCGAGCCGTCACCTCCTCTACCTGCGAGCCGTCACCTCCTCTACCTGCGAGCCGTCACCTCTTCTACCTGCGAACCGTCACCTCCTCTACCTGCGAGCCGTCACCTCCTCTACCTGCGAGCCGTCACCTCCTCTACCTGCGAGCCGTCACCTCTTCTACCTGCGAGCCGTCACCTCTGATTGTCTGCGCTCTTCCTCCAGTTATCTCTCTGCTCCTCTGTATATCTGACCTTGGCTCTGTCTGCTTCATGCTGCATTATTTAAAGGGCCCTACTGTGTGGAGTGTAGAATATCAGCTCCAGCTGTGTCCTGCTCCTCTCCCAGCTCTACAGACCCTCAATCTCCTGGAGTTACATCTCCTGCTGCTCTGCTGTGTCAGTGGCATCTTCTCTTCACTATAGTTCTGGCACGCTAGTCGTGAACCAGGGCGCTCTGGATGAACAGAGCTTTCGTTTCCTCCCAGATAGGGAGCTGCTGCGGAGCAGAGAATTCTGGAAGAACATCAGTGACGATGCTGCATCTGTGGCCGGGATCCGTGGGGGGTCTTGGGGAGAGATTTTTAATAAGGGCTTCTTCCTATGATAGCCGCCTGGATCCATTATACAGGGTAGGTCTGCATTAGGCCTCATGCACCCGGTCATGCCCGTAATCACAGTCCGTGATTACTGGCGCTGACAGCCGCCCGCTTATTTGGCCGGTGTTCCCATATAAAGTCTGGGAGCACGGTCCGTAAAAAGAAAAGATAGGACATGTCCCATCTTTTGCTGAGGCTTTCCACGGCCCGGACACATTCCCACAAATATACGGAAAGGTCCGTGGTCAATAGACATGAATGTGTCCGTAATTACTGATGAAGGCCGCGTGCCCACGACCGCATATTTCATCCGTAATCACGGACCCGTTCATTTCTATTGGCCACGGACCTTTCAGTAGTTTTACGTATCGGTGTCCGTGCTGAAAAAATGATAGAACCCGTCCTATTCTTAACCGTAATTACGGCACGGACTCCACCATAGAAGCCCATGGCGCTTCCGTAAATACAGACGGCTACGTATTTATGGAAGTGTTGCTATGCAACATGTTAGTGACATCATTCGCAGCCTCCCTCCTTTTTTTCTACAGATCCGTGTATACGGATGGTATTTACGGATAGATGAAAACACGGTCTTGTGCATGGGGCCAATGAGACTGAAAGCCCGGGGCCCCTATAATAGACGTACAATGTATCCACCATGTACATTCATGGAGTGACCTCCACCCTCCAAGGTTCATCTTATGGGGGTGTTTCCGTTGACTAGGGAGGGGGTGTCCGCTGTTATATAGGGTGCTGGGTCATATACTTTATATATGGCAAGACTCTTTCTTGCCCCGCGGTGTGTGTGTGGGGGGGGGGGGGGGGCGTCTTCAGGACTTTTCTCATACTTGGCTCCTCGCATGGTGTCACTTATTGGAAGGTGCTGGTCCTGAGGGAAGAATGCGAGTGGAGGGCGGCTGCCATGATTGATTGTCCCAAGAGACCTTCTTCTTGACCCAAACATGCAGTTCAGAGACAAGTGTGACAGATACATGAAGAGGAGAGAGTGCCTGGCGTCCCTAAAATAACAGAAATGTCAGGGGGGGGGGGGGGTCATCAAACTATCTGATGAGAGGGAGACACTGACGCTGAGTCTGATTATCTATCGGAGACCTCGGATACACGGGGCAATGGCTGGGGCACAGGGACCATGCACCTAGATGACGCAGTGAGGACGGGGTCCTGGATGCACCACTGGGTGGAATTAAAGGGCCGGTCCACTAAATAGAATTCCCATCATTATGTAATGAAAAGTTAGAAAATTTTCTAATAGACTATGCGCTTTAATTTCTCTCCTATTTCAAGATCTCCGCTTGCTGTTAATGAATTAAGCTTTATTTTTTAAATAAAACCAGAAAGGTTCTAATCACACCTGAAAAGTGACTGTGTAGACGCAACGTTCTAAATAGGATTTTAATCATCAATAGACGTGTAACCTGACGGCTTATAACGCAGACGT
This sequence comes from Rhinoderma darwinii, assembly GCF_050947455.1. Lineage (NCBI taxonomy): Eukaryota > Metazoa > Chordata > Amphibia > Anura > Rhinodermatidae > Rhinoderma > Rhinoderma darwinii. The sequence continues at coordinate 144,432,119 of NC_134693.1, forward strand.
GGTCAGGATCTGCCCGTTTCCTGCTTCGTAGTGCGACCGCGCTCTTCTGCGTCTGTCTCGTTATGTTTCATGGTAAACCGCGCGGCAGCTGCCAGATGTAGCGCACTTACACTATGGGGGTTATGATTCGGAGGAACTCTTTAGCGTCTTCACCCCCCACTGATAGTTGCTGGGTATCTCGGCCTCGTTCATTAGCGCTGTGTGGGGCCGGCAGATACAACATGGCCGCTGTGCTGTCTTGCGTTGCCTGCAATCTGCTGTGAGGATCCAATCTGCCCCTGCGTCCGGTGACTGAACATGGACGACCAATGACTGGAGGCGTGTTCTCTCCTGCAGTGATATAGGGATTGGCTGGGCGCGAGGGGACCGCAGGGACCGCAGCGGAAACACCTGCCTCCCCGTTATGTGCGATTTCTCGCGTTCCTTCCCATTTAATAACAGTTTGGTTTCATATTAGTGGGAAATTAATTTCTTTTTATATGTCACTGGACGCCGGTGGTGCCGGGGAGCGCAGCGCATGAGGGACGCTCACACCTGTGCTTGCTGTAGACTGGATCCAGGTGCCTGGGAGCCCACAGGGGCTGATTGGGTAAGAACACGCACAGAATTAACCACTTCGGAGCTGGCACTCATTCTATAGTTCAGCATGTTTCCGCACTGTACAGACGATACCCCACAGAGTTACAGATTGTGATAGATTCATTTTCAGACCATAACTCGTCTCCATTGATAGAGAACACAGCAGGGCTCAAAGTGCAAGACAACAAAGAAGTCTGCACCTGCGTTATCATAAAGCTGTCACGAGGATACACTTCTCAGGGCTGTGTGTACTGAATATATATATATATGACCTGTACTTACCCCAGGTCCCCATCATGATATGTGTGTCTTCAGAAGGGAATCATTTGATTCTATGTCCCTCTGGTCCTCGTCATTGTATTATAAGTGAAAGTCCTGAACCAGCAGAGCTTGCAATCTATTCTGCCACATAATAATCCCTCCAGAATGATCAGAAGAGGATTCTTGGTTCAGGATTACAAGGGACAGTAGCTACGAGCTTCTTGGAGAGGGGTCACTGTGGACCTGTGCTGGACTGTGCACCGTTACCCTACAGGCCCTTGGATAAGCAGGGGAGGGGAACAAGCTCTGGACCCCCATTCACAGGTGCGGGGATAAGGAGGGGGCCAGATTTTTCATGCCCCTGATGTATCAGCCGCAGATGCCCCATAAAGACACCGCAGTGTTGGATTGACTCTGGTGATTACAGATGGTTTGATATTGCACCCCCAGTGGCGCCCCCATATTATTTGGTGCCAGGCATAGAGTCTCCTACACTTCACTGTCCATCTTATCACGGCACTCCGGGCTCCCTCCTTTGCAGCGCGCTGTTTCTTTAATGAGGACTGCGCATTATATATATAATTGTTCACAGGTTTCGTGACGACAATGAATTTATTTCCTGAAGTTTTTCTGAGCTCTGGAGGCTGCAGCTGCTTTTAACCCCTTGTGGTTTGTAAGAACATGGGGTATCTCCAATAATAAAGGGGAGATGGTCCAAGCCTCCCCAGTAATGAGCTCACAGGAGGGTCCCAGAGCTGCGGCCCTAATTGGATCTGGAGTGCAGGTGGCGTCCGCTTCTGATTTATTGGGAAATTATATGAGCTCATGATTCTGGCCGGCGGGGCGTGCTGCTGTTTAACCCTTTCAATCTGCGCCTGCACTCTGGGGTCAATGTTTGCAGCAGATACAGGGTTTTTTTTTACATTAAAGAGGCTCTGTCACCAGATTATAAGTGTCCTGTCTCCTACATGATGTGATCGGCGCTGTAATGTAGATAACAGTGGTCCTAGTAATAAAGAGGCTGTCACCACATTATAAGTGCCCTGTCTCCTACATGATGTGATCGGCGCTGTAATGTAGATAACAGTGGTCCTAGTAATAAAGAGGCTGTCACCACATTATAAGTGCCCTGTCTCCTACATAATGTGATCAGCGCTGTAATGTAGATAACAGTGGTCCTAGTAATAAAGAGGCTGTCACCAGATTATAAGTGTCCTGTCTCCTACATGATGTGATCGGCGCTGTAATGTAGATAACAGTGGTCCTAGTAATAAAGAGGCTGTCACCACATTATAAGTGCCCTGTCTCCTACATGATGTGATCGGCGCTGTAATGTAGATAACAGTGGTCCTAGTAATAAAGAGGCTGTCACCAGATTATAAGTGTCCTGTCTCCTACATGATGTGATCGGCGCTGTAATGTAGATAACAGTGGTCCTAGTAATAAAGAGGCTGTCACCACATTATAAGTGCCCTGTCTCCTACATGATGTGATCGGCGCTGTAATGTAGATAACAGTGGTCCTAGTAATAAAGAGGCTGTCACCACATTATAAGTGCCCTGTCTCCTACATAATGTGATCAGCGCTGTAATGTAGATAACAGTGGTCCTAGTAATAAAGAGGCTCTGTCACCACATTATAAGTGTCCTGTCCCCTACATAATGTGATCGGCGCTGTAATGGAGGTGACAGTAATGCTTTTTATTTATAAAAACGATCTATTTTTACCACGTTAGGAGCAATTTTAGCTTTATGCTAATTAGTTTCTTAATTCCCAAGTGGGCGTGTTTTTACTTTAGACCAAGTGGGCTTTGTACAGGGGAGTGTATGACGCTGACCAATCAGTGACCAATCAGCGTCATACAATTCTCCCTGTTCATTTAGTCAGTGCATAGTGTCCCTGCGTTATTCACTATGTGCTGTCTTAGGGCTTATTCAGACGAACGTATAATACGTCCGTGCAACACGCGTGATTTTCAAGCGCCTCGCACAGACCTATGTTAGTGAATGGGGCCGTTCAGACAGTCCGGGATTTTCACTCAGCGTGTGTTCGCTGCGTAAAACTCACGACATTTCCTATATTTGTGCGTTGAAGTTAATGGGTGCGTGAAAATCACACGGAAGCACTTCCTGGTGACGCGCGTGTTTCGCGCAACAGCAGTAAAAAGCATGAATGAAATCAGAAAAGCACCGCGTGATACAAACATACAAACAGAGTGTCATAATGATGCCGGCTGCCGAAAATCACACAAACATGCATCATACGCGGCTGACACACGGAGCTGTTAAGTACCCTTTGCGCGCACAAAACGCACACGCTCGTGTAAATCCAGCCTAACTTATATCTGGAGAGAGGTGATGTCACTGCTGTGTAATATAACTGATATCTGGGGAGCGGTGATGTCACTGCTGTATAATATAACTGATATCTGGAGAGCGGTGATGTCACTGCTGTATAATATAACTGATATCTGGAGAGCGGTGATGTCACTGCTGTATAATATAACTGATATCTGGAGGGTGGTGATGTCACTGCTGTATAATATAACTGATATCTGGAGGGCGGTGATGTCACTGCTGTATAATATAACTGATATCTGGAGAGCGGTGATGTCACTGCTGTATAATATAACCGATATCTGGAGAGCGGTGATGTCACTGCTGTATAATATAACTGATATCTGGAGAGCCGTGATGTCACTGCTGTATAGTATAACTTATATCTGGAGAGCGGTGATGTCACTGCTGTATAATATAACTGATATCTGGAGAGCGGTGATGTCACTGCTGTATAATATAACTGATATCTGGAGAGCCGTGATGTCACTGCTGTATAGTATAACTTATATCTGGAGAGCGGTGATGTCACTGCTGTATAATATAACTGATATCTGGAGGGCGGTGATGTCACTGCTGTATAATATAACTTATATCTGGAGAGCGGTGATGTCACTGCTGTATAATATAACTGATATCTGGAGAGTGGTGATGTCACTGCTGTATAATATAACTGATATCTGGAGGGCGGTGATGTCACTGCTGTATAATATAACTGATATCTGGAGAGCGGTGATGTCACTGCTGTATAGTATAACTTATATCTGGAGAGCGGTGATGTCACTGCTGTATAATATATCTGGAGAGTGGTGATGTCATTGCTGTATAGTATAACTGATATCTGGAGAGCGGTGATGTCACTGCTGTATAGTATAACTGATATCTGGAGAGCGGTGATGTCACTGCTGTATAATATAACCGATATCTGGAGAGCGGTGATGTCACTGCTGTATAATATATCTGGAGAGTGGTGATGTCACTGCTGTATAATATAACTGATATCTGGAGAGAGGTGATGTCACTGCTGTATAATATAACTGATATCTGGAGAGTGGTGATGTCACTGCTGTATAATATAACTTATATCTGGAGAGCGGTGATGTCACTGCTGTATAATATATCTTATATCTGGAGAGCGGTGATGTCACTGCTGTATAATATAACTGATATCTGGAGAGCGGTGATATCACTGCTGTATAATATAACTTATATCTGGAGAGCGGTGATGTCACTGCTGTATAATATATGGATATCTGGAGAGCGGTGATGTCACTGCTGTATAATATAATATATCTGGAGGGCGGTGATGTCACTGCTGTATAATATAACTGATATCTGGAGAGCTGTGATGTCACTGCTGTATAATATAACTGATATCTGGAGAGCGGTGATGTCACTGCTGTATAATATAACTGATATCTGGAGAGCGGTGATGTCACTGCTGTATAATATAACTGATATCTGGAGAGCGGTGATGTCACTGCTGTATAATATAACTGATATCTGGAGAGCGGTGATGTCACTGCTGTATAATATAATATATCTGGAGAGCGGTGATGTCACTGCTGTATATTATAACTTATATCTGGAGGGCGGTGATGTCACTGCTGTATAATATAACTGATATCTGGAGAGCCGTGATGTCACTGCTGTATAATATAACTGATATCTGGAGAGCGGTGATGTCACTGCTGTATAATATAATATATCTGGAGAGTGGTGATGTCACTGCTGTATAATATAACTGATATCTGGAGAGAGGTGATGTCACTGCTGTATAGTATAACTTATATCTGGAGAGCGGTGATGTCACTGCTGTATAATATAACTGATATCTGGAGAGTGGTGATGTCACTGCTGTATAATATATCTGGAGGGCGGTGATGTCACTGCTGTATAATATAATATCTCTGGAGAGCAGTGATGTCACTGCTGTATAATATAATATATCTGGAGAGCGGTGATGTCACTGCTGTATAATATATCTTATATCTGGAGAGCGGTGATGTCACTGCTGTATAATATAACTGATATCTGGAGAGTGGTGATATCACTGCTGTATAACTTATAACTGGAGGGCGGTGATGTCACTGCTGTATAATATAACTGATATCTGGAGAGCGGTGATGTCACTGCTGTATAATATAACTGATATCTGGAGAGCGGTGATGTCACTGCTGTATAATATAACTGATATCTCGAGAGCGGTGATGTCACTGCTGTATAATATATCTTATATCTGGAGAGCGGTGATGTCACTGCTGTATAATATAACTGATATCTGGAGAGCGGGGATGTCACTGCTGTATAATATAACTGACATCTGGAGAGCGGTGATGTCACTGCTGTATAATATAACTTATATCTGGAGAGCGGTGATGTCACTGCTGTATAATATAACTGATATCTGGGGAGCGGTGATATCACTGCTGTATAATATATCTGGAGAGCGGTGATGTCACTGCTGTATAATATAACTGATATCTGGAGAGTGGTGATGTCACTGCTGTATAATATATCTGGAGGGCGGTGATGTCACTGCTGTATAATATAACTTGTATCTGGAGAGCGGTGATGTCACTGCTGTATAATATAACTGATATCTGGAGAGCGGTGATGTCACTGCTGTATAATATAACTGATATCTCGAGAGCGGTGATGTCACTGCTGTATAATATATCTTATATCTGGAGAGCGGTGATGTCACTGCTGTATAATATAACTGATATCTGGAGAGCGGGGATGTCACTGCTGTATAATATAACTGACATCTGGAGAGCGGTGATGTCACTGCTGTATAATATAACTTATATCTGGAGAGCGGTGATGTCACTGCTGTATAATATAACTGATATCTGGGGAGCGGTGATGTCACTGCTGTATAATATATCTGGAGAGCGGTGATGTCACTGCTGTATAATATAACTGATATCTGGAGAGCGGTGATGTCACTGCTGTATAATATAACTTATATCTGGAGGGCGGTGATGTCACTGCTGTATAATATAACATATCTCGAGAGCGGTGATGTCACTGCTGTATAATATAACTGATATCTGGAGAGCGGGGATGTCACTGCTGTATAATATAACTGACATCTGGAGAGCGGTGATGTCACTGCTGTATAATATAACTTATATCTGGAGAGCGGTGATGTCACTGCTGTATAATATAACTGATATCTGGGGAGCGGTGATGTCACTGCTGTATAATATATCTGGAGAGCGGTGATGTCACTGCTGTATAATATAACTGATATCTGGAGAGTGGTGATGTCACTGCTGTATAATATAACTTGTATCTGGAGGGCGGTGATGTCACTGCTGTATAATATAACTGATATCTGGAGAGCGGTGATGTCACTGCTGTATAATATAATATATCTGGAGAGCGGTGATGTCACTGCTGTATAATATATCTTATATCTGGAGAGCGGTGATGTCACTGCTGTATAATATAACTGATATCTGGAGAGCGGTGATGTCACTGCTGTATAATATATCTGGAGAGCGGTGATATCACTGCTGTATAATATAACTTAGAACTGGAGGGCGGTGATGTCACTGCTGTATAATATAACTGATATCTGGAGAGCGGTGATGTCACTGCTGTATAATATAACTGATATCTGGAGAGCGGTGATGTCACTGCTGTATAATATAACTGATATCTCGAGAGCGGTGATGTCACTGCTGTATAATATATCTTATATCTGGAGAGCGGTGATGTCACTGCTGTATAATATAACTGATATCTGGAGAGCGGGGATGTCACTGCTGTATAATATAACTGACATCTGGAGAGCGGTGATGTCACTGCTGTATAATATAACTGATATCTGGGGAGCGGTGATGTCACTGCTGTATAATATATCTGGAGAGCGGTGATGTCACTGCTGTATAATATAACTGATATCTGGAGAGTGGTGATGTCACTGCTGTATAATATAACTTGTATCTGGAGAGCGGTGATGTCATTGCTGTATAATATAACTGATATCTGGAGGGTGGTGATGTCACTGCTGTATAATATAATATATCTGGAGAGTGGTGATGTCACTGCTGTATAATATAACTGATATCTGGAGAGAGGTGATGTCACTGCTGTATAGTATAACTTATATCTGGAGAGCGGTGATGTCACTGCTGTATAATATAACTGATATCTGGAGAGTGGTGATGTCACTGCTGTATAATATAATATATCTGGAGGGCGGTGATGTCACTGCTGTATAATATAATATATCTGGAGAGCAGTGATGTCACTGCTGTATAATATATCTGGAGAGCGGTGATGTCACTGCTGTATAATATAACTTATATCTGGAGGGCGGTGATGTCACTGCTGTATAATATAACTGATATCTGGAGAGCGGTGATGTCACTGCTGTATAATATAATATATCTGGAGAGCGGTGATGTCACTGCTGTATAATATATCTTATATCTGGAGAGCGGTGATGTCACTGCTGTATAATATAACTGATATCTGGAGAGTGGTGATATCACTGCTGTATAATATAACTTATAACTGGAGGGCGGTGATGTCACTGCTGTATAATATAACTGATATCTGGAGAGCGGTGATGTCACTGCTGTATAATATAACTGATATCTGGAGAGCGGTGATGTCACTGCTGTATAATATAACTGATATCTCGAGAGCGGTGATGTCACTGCTGTATAATATATCTTATATCTGGAGAGCGGTGATGTCACTGCTGTATAATATAACTGATATCTGGAGAGCGGGGATGTCACTGCTGTATAATATAACTGACATCTGGAGAGCGGTGATGTCACTGCTGTATAATATAACTGATATCTGGGGAGCGGTGATGTCACTGCTGTATAATATATCTGGAGAGCGGTGATGTCACTGCTGTATAATATAACTGATATCTGGAGAGTGGTGATGTCACTGCTGTATAATATAACTTGTATCTGGAGAGCGGTGATGTCATTGCTGTATAATATAACTGATATCTAGAGAGCGGTGATGTCACTGCTGTATAATATAATATATCTGGAGAGTGGTGATGTCACTGCTGTATAATATAACTGATATCTGGAGAGAGGTGATGTCACTGCTGTATAGTATAACTTATATCTGGAGAGCGGTGATGTCACTGCTGTATAATATAACTGATATCTGGAGAGTGGTGATGTCACTGCTGTATAATATAATATATCTGGAGGGCGGTGATGTCACTGCTGTATAATATAATATATCTGGAGAGCAGTGATGTCACTGCTGTATAATATATCTGGAGAGCGGTGATGTCACTGCTGTATAATATAACTTATATCTGGAGGGCGGTGATGTCACTGCTGTATAATATAACTGATATCTGGAGAGCGGTGATGTCACTGCTGTATAATATAATATATCTGGAGAGCGGTGATGTCACTGCTGTATAATATATCTTATATCTGGAGAGCGGTGATGTCACTGCTGTATAATATAACTGATATCTGGAGAGTGGTGATATCACTGCTGTATAATATAACTTATAACTGGAGGGCGGTGATGTCACTGCTGTATAATATAACTGATATCTGGAGAGAGGTGATGTCACTGCTGTATAATATAACTGATACCTGGAGAGCGGTGATGTCACTGCTGTATAATATAACTGATATCTCGAGAGCGGTGATGTCACTGCTGTATAATATATCTTATATCTGGAGAGCGGTGATGTCACTGCTGTATAATATAACTGATATCTGGAGATCGGGGATGTCACTGCTGTATAATATAACTGACATCTGGAGAGCGGTGATGTCACTGCTGTATAATATAACTTATATCTGGAGAGCGGTGATGTCACTGCTGTATAATATAACTGATATCTGGGGAGCGGTGATGTCACTGCTGTATAATATATCTGGAGAGCGGTGATGTCACTGCTGTATAATATAACTGATATCTGGAGAGTGGTGATGTCACTGCTGTATAATATAACTTGTATCTGGAGAGCGGTGATGTCATTGCTGTATAATATAACTGATATCTAGAGAGCGGTGATGTCACTGCTGTATAATATAACTGATATCTGGAGAGCGGTGATGTCACTGCTGTATAATATAACTTGTATCTGGAGAGCGGTGATGTCATTGCTGTATAATATAACTGATATCTGGAGAGCGGTGATGTTACTACTGTATAATATAACTTATATCTGGAGAGCGGTGATGTCACTGCTGTATAATATAACTGATATCTGGAGAGTGGTGATGTCACTGCTGTATAATATAACTGATATCTGGAGAGCGGTGATGTCACTGCTGTATAATATAACTGATATCTGGAGAGAGGTGATGTCACTGCTGTATAATATAACTGATATCTGGAGAGAGGTGATGTCATTGCTGTATAATATAACTTGTATCTGGAGAGCGGTGATGTCACTGCTGTATAATATAACTGATATCTGGAGAGAGGTGATGTCACTGCTGTATAATATAACTGATATCAGGAGAGCGGTAATGTCACTGCTGTATAATATAACTGATATCTGTAGAGCGGTGATGTCACTGCTGTATAATATATTTAGAGAGCGGTGATGTCACTGCTGTATAATATAACTGGAGAGAGGTGATGTCACTGCTGTATAATATAACTGATATCAGGAGAGCGGTAATGTCACTGCTGTATAATATAACATATCTGGAGAGCGGTGATGTCACTGCTGTATAATATATCTAGAGAGCGGTGATGTCACTGCTGTATAATATAACTTATATCTGGAGGGCGGTGATGTCACTGCTGTATAATATAACTGATATCTGGAGAGCGGTGATGTCACTGCTGTATAATATAATATATCTGGAGAGCGGTGATGTCACTGCTGTATAAAATATCTTATATCTGGAGAGCGGTGATGTCACTGCTGTATAATATAACTGATATCTGGAGAGCGGTGATATCACTGCTGTATAATATAACTTATAACTGGAGGGCGGTGATGTCACTGCTGTATAATATAACTGATATCTGGAGAGCGGTGATGTCACTGCTGTATAATATAACTGATATCTGGAGAGCGGTGATGTCACTGCTGTATAATATAACTGATATCTCGAGAGCGGTGATGTCACTGCTGTATAATATATCTTATATCTGGAGAGCGGTGATGTCACTGCTGTATAATATAACTGATATCTGGAGAGCGGGGATGTCACTGCTGTATAATATAACTGACATCTGGAGAGCGGTGATGTCACTGCTGTATAATATAACTTATATCTGGAGAGCGGTGATGTCACTGCTGTATAATATAACTGATATCTGGGGAGCGGTGATGTCACTGCTGTATAATATATCTGGAGAGCGGTGATGTCACTGCTGTATAATATAACTGATATCTGGAGAGAGGTGATGTCACTGCTGTATAATATAACTGATATCTGGAGAGAGGTGATGTCATTGCTGTATAATATAACTTGTATCTGGAGAGCGGTGATGTCACTGCTGTATAATATAACTGATACCTGGAGAGCGGTGATGTCACTGCTGTATAATATAACTGATATCTCGAGAGCGGTGATGTCACTGCTGTATAATATATCTTATATCTGGAGAGCGGTGATGTCACTGCTGTATAATATAACTGATATCTGGAGATCGGGGATGTCACTGCTGTATAATATAACTGACATCTGGAGAGCGGTGATGTCACTGCTGTATAATATAACTTATATCTGGAGAGCGGTGATGTCACTGCTGTATAATATAACTGATATCTGGGGAGCGGTGATGTCACTGCTGTATAATATATCTGGAGAGCGGTGATGTCACTGCTGTATAATATAACTGATATCTGGAGAGTGGTGATGTCACTGCTGTATAATATAACTTGTATCTGGAGAGCGGTGATGTCATTGCTGTATAATATAACTGATATCTAGAGAGCGGTGATGTCACTGCTGTATAATATAACTGATATCTGGAGAGCGGTGATGTCACTTCTGTATAATATAACTGATATCTGGAGAGCGGTGATGTCACTGCTGTATAATATAACTGATATCTGTAGAGCGGTGATGTCACTGCTGTATAATATAACTGATATCTGGGGAGCGGTGATGTCACTTCTGTATAATATAACTGATATCTGGAGAGAGGTGATGTCATTGCTGTATAATATAACTGATATCTGGAGAGCGGTGATGTTACTACTGTATAATATAACTTATATCTGGAGAGCGGTGATGTCACTGCTGTATAATATAACTGATATCTGGAGAGTGGTGATGTCACTGCTGTATAATATAACTGATATCTGGAGAGCGGTGATGTCACTGCTGTATAATATAACTGATATCTGGAGAGAGGTGATGTCACTGCTGTATAATATAACTGATATCTGGAGAGAGGTGATGTCATTGCTGTATAATATAACTTGTATCTGGAGAGCGGTGATGTCACTGCTGTATAATATAACTGATATCTGGAGAGAGGTGATGTCACTGCTGTATAATATAACTGATATCAGGAGAGCGGTAATGTCACTGCTGTATAATATAACTGATATCTGTAGAGCGGTGATGTCACTGCTGTATAATATATTTAGAGAGCGGTGATGTCACTGCTGTATAATATAACTGGAGAGAGGTGATGTCACTGCTGTATAATATAACTGATATCAGGAGAGCGGTAATGTCACTGCTGTATAATATAACATATCTGGAGAGCGGTGATGTCACTGCTGTATAATATATCTAGAGAGCGGTGATGTCACTGCTGTATAATATAACTTATATCTGGAGGGCGGTGATGTCACTGCTGTATAATATAACTGATATCTGGAGAGCGGTGATGTCACTGCTGTATAATATAATATATCTGGAGAGCGGTGATGTCACTGCTGTATAATATATCTTATATCTGGAGAGCGGTGATGTCACTGCTGTATAATATAACTGATATCTGGAGAGCGGTGATATCACTGCTGTATAATATAACTTATAACTGGAGGGCGGTGATGTCACTGCTGTATAATATAACTGATATCTGGAGAGCGGTGATGTCACTGCTGTATAATATAACTGATATCTGGAGAGCGGTGATGTCACTGCTGTATAATATAACTGATATCTCGAGAGCGGTGATGTCACTGCTGTATAATATATCTTATATCTGGAGAGCGGTGATGTCACTGCTGTATAATATAACTGATATCTGGAGAGCGGGGATGTCACTGCTGTATAATATAACTGACATCTGGAGAGCGGTGATGTCACTGCTGTATAATATAACTTATATCTGGAGAGCGGTGATGTCACTGCTGTATAATATAACTGATATCTGGGGAGCGGTGATGTCACTGCTGTATAATATATCTGGAGAGCGGTGATGTCACTGCTGTATAATATAACTGATATCTGGAGAGAGGTGATGTCACTGCTGTATAATATAACTGATATCTGGAGAGAGGTGATGTCATTGCTGTATAATATAACTTGTATCTGGAGAGCGGTGATGTCACTGCTGTATAATATAACTGATACCTGGAGAGCGGTGATGTCACTGCTGTATAATATAACTGATATCTCGAGAGCGGTGATGTCACTGCTGTATAATATATCTTATATCTGGAGAGCGGTGATGTCACTGCTGTATAATATAACTGATATCTGGAGATCGGGGATGTCACTGCTGTATAATATAACTGACATCTGGAGAGCGGTGATGTCACTGCTGTATAATATAACTTATATCTGGAGAGCGGTGATGTCACTGCTGTATAATATAACTGATATCTGGGGAGCGGTGATGTCACTGCTGTATAATATATCTGGAGAGCGGTGATGTCACTGCTGTATAATATAACTGATATCTGGAGAGTGGTGATGTCACTGCTGTATAATATAACTTGTATCTGGAGAGCGGTGATGTCATTGCTGTATAATATAACTGATATCTAGAGAGCGGTGATGTCACTGCTGTATAATATAACTGATATCTGGAGAGCGGTGATGTCACTTCTGTATAATATAACTGATATCTGGAGAGCGGTGATGTCACTGCTGTATAATATAACTGATATCTGTAGAGCGGTGATGTCACTGCTGTATAATATAACTGATATCTGGGGAGCGGTGATGTCACTTCTGTATAATATAACTGATATCTGGAGAGAGGTGATGTCATTGCTGTATAATATAACTGATATCTGGAGAGCGGTGATGTTACTACTGTATAATATAACTTATATCTGGAGAGCGGTGATGTCACTGCTGTATAATATAACTGATATCTGGAGAGTGGTGATGTCACTGCTGTATAATATAACTGATATCTGGAGAGCGGTGATGTCACTGCTGTATAATATAACTGATATCTGGAGAGAGGTGATGTCACTGCTGTATAATATAACTGATATCTGGAGAGAGGTGATGTCATTGCTGTATAATATAACTTGTATCTGGAGAGCGGTGATGTCACTGCTGTATAATATAACTGATATCTGGAGAGAGGTGATGTCACTGCTGTATAATATAACTGATATCAGGAGAGCGGTAATGTCACTGCTGTATAATATAACTGATATCTGGAGAGCGGTGATGTCACTGCTGTATAATATATTTAGAGAGCGGTGATGTCACTGCTGTATAATATAACTGGAGAGAGGTGATGTCACTGCTGTATAATATAACTGATATCAGGAGAGCGGTAATGTCACTGCTGTATAATATAACATATCTGGAGAGCGGTGATGTCACTGCTGTATAATATATCTAGAGAGCGGTGATGTCACTGCTGTATAATATAACTTATATCTGGAGGGCGGTGATGTCACTGCTGTATAATATAACTGATATCTGGAGAGCGGTGATGTCACTGCTGTATAATATAATATATCTGGAGAGCGGTGATGTCACTGCTGTATAATATATCTTATATCTGGAGAGCGGTGATGTCACTGCTGTATAATATAACTGATATCTGGAGAGCGGTGATATCACTGCTGTATAATATAACTTATAACTGGAGGGCGGTGATGTCACTGCTGTATAATATAACTGATATCTGGAGAGCGGTGATGTCACTGCTGTATAATATAACTGATATCTGGAGAGCGGTGATGTCACTGCTGTATAATATAACTGATATCTCGAGAGCGGTGATGTCACTGCTGTATAATATATCTTATATCTGGAGAGCGGTGATGTCACTGCTGTATAATATAACTGATATCTGGAGAGCGGGGATGTCACTGCTGTATAATATAACTGACATCTGGAGAGCGGTGATGTCACTGCTGTATAATATAACTTATATCTGGAGAGCGGTGATGTCACTGCTGTATAATATAACTGATATCTGGGGAGCGGTGATGTCACTGCTGTATAATATATCTGGAGAGCGGTGATGTCACTGCTGTATAATATAACTGATATCTGGAGAGAGGTGATGTCACTGCTGTATAATATAACTGATATCTGGAGAGAGGTGATGTCATTGCTGTATAATATAACTTGTATCTGGAGAGCGGTGATGTCACTGCTGTATAATATAACTGATATCTGGAGAGAGGTGATGTCACTGCTGTATAATATAACTGATATCAGGAGAGCGGTAATGTCACTGCTGTATAATATAACTGATATCTGGAGAGCGGTGATGTCACTGCTGTATAAATATCTAGAGAGCGGTGATGTCACTGCTGTATAATATAACTGGAGAGAGGTGATGTCACTGCTGTATAATATAACTGATATCAGGAGAGCGGTAATGTCACTGCTGTATAATATAACATATCTGGAGAGCGGTGATGTCACTGCTGTATAATATATCTAGAGAGCGGTGATGTCACTGCTGTATAATATAACTGGAGAGCGGTGATGTCACTGCTGTATAATATATCTAGAGAGCGGTGATGTCACTGCTGTATAATATAACTGGAGAGCGGTGATGTCACTGCTGTATAATATAATATATCTGGGGAGCGGTGATGTCACTGCTGTATAATATAACTGGAGAGCGGTGATGTCACTGCTGTATAATATATCTGGAGAGCGGTGATGTCACTGCTGTATAATATAACTGGAGAGCGGTGATGTCACTGCTGTATAATATATCTAGAGAGCGGTGATGTCACTGCTGTATAATATATCTAGAGAGCGGTGATGTCACTGCTGTATAATATAACTGGAGAGCGGTGATGTCACTGCTGTATAATATAATATATCTGGGGAGCGGTGATGTCACTGCTGTATAATATAACTGATATCTGGAGAGCGGTGATGTCCCTGCTGTATAATATAATTGATATCTGGAGAGTGGTGATGTCACTGCTGTATAATATAACTGATATCTGGAGAGCGGTGATGTCACTGCTGTATAATATAATATATCTGGGGAGCGG
Source organism: Rhinoderma darwinii (assembly GCF_050947455.1). Taxonomy (NCBI): domain Eukaryota; kingdom Metazoa; phylum Chordata; class Amphibia; order Anura; family Rhinodermatidae; genus Rhinoderma; species Rhinoderma darwinii. The sequence continues at coordinate 144,447,668 of NC_134693.1, forward strand.
TGATGTCACTGCTGTATAATATAACTGATATCTGGAGAGCGGTGATGTCACTGCTGTATAATATAATATATCTGGGGAGCGGTGATGTCACTGCTGTATAATATATCTGGAGAGCGGTGATGTCACTGCTGTATAATATATCTGGAGAGCGGTGATGTCACTGCTGTATAATATATCTGGAGAGCGGTGATGTCACTGCTGTATAATATAACTGATATCTGGAGAGCGGTGATGTCACTGCTGTATAATATAATATATCTGGGGAGCGGTGATGTCACTGCTGTATAATATATCTGGAGAGCGGTGATGTCACTGCTGTATAATATATCTGGAGAGCGGTGATGTCACTGCTGTATAATATATCTGGAGAGCGGTGATGTCACTGCTGTATAATATAACTGATATCTGGAGAGCGGTGATGTCACTGCTGTATAATATAACTGATATCTGGAGAGCGGTGATGTCACTGCTGTATAATATAAGTGATATCTGGAGAGCGGTGATGTCACTGCTGTATAATATATCTTATATCTGGAGAGTGGTGATGTCACTGCTGTATAATATAACTGATATCTGGAGAGCGGTGATGTCACTGCTGTATAATATAACTGATATCTGGAGAGCGGTGATGTCACTGCTGTATAATATAACTGATATCTGGAGAGCGGTGATGTCACTGCTGTATAATATATCTGGAGAGCGGTGATATCACTGCTGTATAATATATCTGGAGAGCGGTGATATCACTGCTGTATAATATAACTGATATCTGGAGAGCGGTGATGTCACTGCTGTATAATATAAGTGATATCTGGAGAGCGGTGATGTCACTGCTGTATAATATATCTGGAGAGCGGTGATATCACTGCTGTATAATATAACTGATATCTGGAGAGCGGTGATGTCACTGCTGTATAATATAAGTGATATCTGGAGAGCGGTGATGTCACTGCTGTATAATATATCTTATATCTGGAGAGTGGTGATGTCACTGCTGTATAATATAAGTGATATCTGGAGGGCGGTGATGTCACTGCTGTATAATATAACTGATATCTGGAGAGCGGTGATGTCACTGCTGTATAATATAACTGATATCTGGAGAGCGGTGATGTCACTGCTGTATAATATAACTGATATCTGGAGAGCGGTGATGTCACTGCTGTATAATATAACTGATATCTCGAGAGCGGTGATGTCACTGCTGTATAATATAATATATCTGGAGAGCGGTGATGTCACTGCTGTATAATATAAGTGATATCTGGAGGGCGGTGATGTCACTGCTGTATAATATAACTGATATCTGGAGAGAGGTAATGTCACTGCTGTATAATATAAGTGATATCTGGAGGGCGGTGATGTCACTGCTGTATAATATAACTGATATCTGGAGAGTGGTGATGTCACTGCTGTATAATATAAGTGATATCTGGAGGGCGGTGATGTCACTGCTGTATAATATAACTGATATCTGGAGAGCGGTGATGTCACTGCTGTATAATATAACTGATATCTGGAGAGCGGTGATGTCACTGCTGTATAATATAACTGATATCTGGAGAGCGGTGATGTCACTGCTGTATAATATAACTGGGGGTAGATGTAGATGATTTATTGTCTGTACTTAATGCCGCAATTTCTTATCAATCACTAGGAAAGTCACTTAACAGAAAACACAACTTTGCTGCTCCATTAATGTCATTCATCCGCACAACTCCCTCATTCCAGCACAGGCGGCACATTCCTGGCCACCGCCTGGCGCAGTTAACCCTGGTCATGCCGAGGAATAAAGTGTGAGGAACCTACAGCCCTGCACCCAGGTCTACTCCATAGTGTCTATACAGGTCCTGTACAGATGTAGCAGTGCTGAGCTTGTATCATTATTATTGTTAGTACTAGTGCTGTTATCAGTAATGCAGCATCTGGGGTTCAGTCTCCTGATTGATATTCACAAATGTCGACCGTTACAGTTAATATTTAGTGTAAGAACTTTGTGCCCCCCCAGCGGCCGTCATTCTGCAGCTTCATTGTATCCATCTTGTCAGTAACGACCTCCCATAGAGCGTAATGAGCGCCCCTGACGCCGGTTCCCCATTTCCTTTGCGCTTTGATGCTTTTATTCCCCCCTCTGTTTTCCTTGACATCATAATTAAATATTTGCAGCCGTTCCTGTGACTGACACAACCAGCGATTCGGTCACCAATTATTCAGCCCCATTCAAAACCCCTGAGGTTTCCCATGAAACCCACACGCGGCAGCTTTTTATGAGGGAGCTTTTATTTGTTTTTTCTATAATTCGGGCCAGATCCTTTATATGCAGAATAACAAAAGTCACAAAACACCCAAATAATCTTCAGCTGTGCAAGAAAAGACCAATGTGAAGAAACCACAGATACAGTGACGTCCTCCACCCCGTATACTGATATATACTCCGTCTAGTGAGCATCATGGGTCATCATATATCTGCTGCTGCTGCTCTCCTGTGTTGTGGTGGGGCCCCAAGTAACAGGGACCCGGAGTCACTATTTGCTGCGTCGCTGTACCATGCAATGTATGTACGCTGACCAAATGCTTCTACACCTCAAACCCTCAATATACCGGATCATCAGGTGCTGGTCCAATAATCCGGCATTAGTCGCAAAAAGAATGAGCAGACGTTTCAGACGATCAGGTTTCAGATGATGAGAGTTTCGCTGTATAAACTCATGTATATATAATCAGCAGACGGTAAATAAGAGGAACCAGCTCATTACTTGGCGCTGCCTCCAGGGGCACAGGCGGAGTGTTTGCCTCTGACTTTCATCTTCTATTAGAGGAAACCACAAAAGCTTCCAGGTCTGGAGGTCTGAAAATGATAAACTATGAGATGAATCAGAGGGAGAAAAGCTTAGAAGACATAATATAGAGGGGGACAGACATGACATGGAGGGGGACATATGGACGGGACAGATATGACAGAGAGGGGGACACATGGACGGAACAGACATGACATGGAGGGGGACAAATGGACGGGACAGATATGACAGAGAGGGGGACACATGGACGGAACAGACATGACATGGAGGGGGACACATGGACGGGACAGATATGACAGAGAGGGGGACAAATGGCCGGGACAGATGTGACATAGAGGGGGACAAATGGACGGGACATATGTGACATAGAGGGGGACAAATGGACGGGACAGATGTGACATAGAGGGGGACACATGGACGGGACAGATGTGACATAGAGGGGGACAGACATGACATGAAGGGGGACATATGGACGGGACAGATATGACAGAGAGGGGGACACATGGACGGAACAGACATGACATGGAGGGGGACACATGGACGGGACAGATATGACAGAGAGAGGGACAAATGGACGGGACAGATGTGACATAGAGGGGGACAAATGGACGGGACAGATGTGACATAGAGGGGGACAAATGGACGGGACAGATGTGACAGAGGGGGACACATGGACGGGACAGATGTGACATAGAGGGGGACAAATGGACGGGACAGATGTGACAGAGGGGGACAAATGGACGGGACAGATGTGACATAGAGGGGGACAAATGGACGGGACAGATGTGACATAGAGGGGGACACATGGACGGGACAGATGTGACATAGAGGGGGACAGACATGACATGGAGGGGGACATATGGACAGGACAGATATGACAGAGAGGGGGACACATGGACGGAACAGACATGACATGGAGGGGGACAAATGGACGGGACAGATGTGACATAGAGGGGGACAAATGGACGTGCCAGAGGGGGACACATGGACGGGACAGATGTGACAGAGGGGGACAAATGAACGGGACAGATGTGACAGAGGGGGACAAATGGACGGGACAGACATGACAGAGGGAGACACATGGCCGGGACAGATATAATATGGAGGGGACAGACATGACAGAGAGGGGGACACATGGACGGAACAGACATGATATAGAAGGGAAACTTGAAAGGGGCAGATATGATATAGAGGGAGACATGCGGTGAAGGGAACAGTTTCTATACTAAACACAGACAAGGGGCGCAAAGTGAGCAAAAGGGAAATGTGTTTTTGGGGGCAGAAACGTCTCCAGCACTCGGGGGCCCCAGTGACATTCAGCCGGTGGGAGTCATGTAAGATGAGGCTCCGCTGGGGTTATGGTTATTGAGGTGCTGCTTCCCTCCACAGGTCTCCTATTGGCTTTACCTGGACGGTGAGGTGGGATGGAGGGGGCACATTGAGAACAGAGCCGGGGGGATATTGCAGGTTGTTGGACACTGGATGAGAATGTGAGATGAATCACGCGGACGATGTTTGCAGGGAGTGAGCGCAGAATCTGATTACTCCACATCTCTGTAGGGTTATTATCGGATAGGGGACTGGTGATAACAGTAGATGACATAATGCATGAACTTATAGTCAGAGTTACATATAATATACAGTAAATATATATATAGTACATTTAGTGTAACAGCCGATATAATCCCGGGGGTGCAAATCTGTCCAGCGCTCCTTCACCTGATATAGATGTCGTGTCCTTGCGCCCCCTCCATGACGTGACCACTGCAAAAGAACGAGTCCTGGACAATGAGCTGGAAGATGATCCGGACGAGCAGGGGATGTGAAGAGGGGAACAGATCAGTGGCGTAGCTATAGGGGTCGCAGCGGTCGCAATTGCGACCGGGCCCCGAAGCCTGGGGGGCCCACGGCCCCCCCACCACATTTTCGGGAGGTTACTTATGTAAAAACGCTGCATAAGCAGCATTAAAGCTGGACAGATGCCGTTTTCTAAAGGACCTTTAATGACGTCATGCCCATGTGACCTGATTCGCCTTTGAGGAACAGAACCCACGCCCACCGATCAGGTCCTTCTACCACAGTATAGCAGCAGCAGAGTCGGCAGAAGAGAAAGCACGTCCACCTCTCAGGTCCTGGTGAGCGCTTCCTTAACCCCCTCTCTCCCTGCATCCCCCATTGTCTCTTCTTTACTTGTCTCTCCTGACCCCAACTCCTGTAGGGTTTGTTAAGTTTTTTAATTCACCATGCGTTTTGCTGCGATTTTCGTAATTGCGGCAAAAATGGCGCGGTTTTGCCGCGATTTTCGTAATTGCGGCAAAAATGGCGCGGTTTTGCCGCGATTATGAAACTTGCAGCAAACCACACCATTCATATCACAAATTCGAAGATTGCTTAAAAGTAGTACAAGATGCATAAAAACATTAGGCTTAGGGCTTATTCAGACGAACGGGATATATTAGTCCGTGCAACGCGCGTGATTTTCATGCACGTCGCACGGACCTATGTTAGTCTATGGGGCCGTGCAGACAGGTGCGTGATTTTTACGCAGCGTCAATCCGCTGCGAAAAACTCACAACATGTCCGTTCTTTGTGCGTATTTCGCGCATCACGCACCCATTGAAGTCAATGGGTGCGTGAAAATCACGCGCACCACACGGAAGCACTTCCGTGGGACGCGCGTGATTCGCGCAACAGCAGTGAAAAGTATGAATGAAAACAGAAAAGCACCACGTGCTTTTCTGTTTACAAACATCCAAAAACGGAGTGTCATAATGATGGCCACTGGCCTAGCTATAGGGGTCGCAGCGGTCGCAATTGCGACCGGGCCCCGAAGCCAGGGGGGCCCACAGCCCTCCGCACCACATCAATAAAAAGTTACTATAGTAACTCGGGCCGCGGGCCCCTGTTACTATAGTAACAGACTTTACTTACCTTCCTGGTTCCGGATCGCAGCGGAGGTCCTGACGTCAAGCGCTGTGCGCAGCGCATGACGTCACAGCGCTATGCCGCCGCGCACAACATCGAGAGGACAGAACTTCCGCCGCGGCTGAAGAGGAAGGTAAGATTAGTAGCCCTGACTGGCGGAGTCCGACTCCCGGGAACCGCCAATCAGCTGTTTTGAAGGGGCCGCAGCACTCGTACGAGAGCTGCTTCCCCTTCATTCCGTTCACACTGTGAATCGGTGTCGGCGATTCACAGTGTGAGCGAGTAGTGAAATGAAAGGGAAGCAGCTCTCGTACGAGTGCTGCGGCCCCTTCAAAACAGCTGATTGGCGGGTCCCGGGAGACGGACCCCGACACATCAGCTATTGATGGCCTATCCTGAGGATAGGCCATCAATGTTTAGGGACTGCACAACCCCTTTAAGCCTACGATGTAGCAGGCTTAGCGGGCCCATTAGACAGGATCACAGATTGTGTGATACTGTCTGCTGGGCCCTGTATCTAAGCCAATCACATGGTAGGCTTAGATAAATGGCCCATGCGTGATACTGTCTGCTGGGCCCTGTATATAAGCCTACCACACTGTAGGTTTAGATACAGGGCCCCAGCACACAGTAATCTTATACTGTATAAGATTACTGTCTGCTGGACCCTGTATCTAACCCTACCTTGTGGTAGGCTTAGATACAGGGTCCCACAGACAGTATCACACATGGGCCCTTTATCTAAGCCTAACACGTGTTGCTAATCGTTTTTTTTGTATGTTTTCTTACAGGTTCGGTCGTTGGACTACGCCGGATTCCAGGACTATTTCGATGACGGCTTTTTTTTTTTATTATCAATAAAATGGTTAATGAGGGTTGTGTGGGTTTTTTTTTTATTTCAATAAAATATTTTTTCTATGTCTTTGTGGTTTTTTTTAAAACTATATTACTGCCGCCTTAGTAATGGCCGCCGGCTGATTGACAGCATCCATTGCTAAGGCGGGGCTTAGTGTTAGCGGATGCAGAGGCTAACACTAACCCCCTTTATTACCCCGGTACCCACCACCACCAGGGGTGCTGGGAAGAGCCGGGTACCATCAGTACTTGACCATCTGTAGTGATGGTCGGCCACTGGGGTGGCCTCAGACTGGTATTATCAGGAGGGGAAAGGCCAAAAACAGTGGCCCTTCCCACCCTGGTAATGCTTTATTGTATCTGGCTGGTTATGAAAAATGGGGGGGACCCCATGTCATTTAAAAAAAATAAAAAAAAAAAAAAAAAAAAAAAAAAAAAAAATTGGAAAGAACGATGTCGGGTCCCCCCCCAATTTTCATAACCAGCCAGATACAACATAGCAGCAGCAGGCAGCATTACCAGGGTGGTAGGCGCCACTGTTTTTGGCCTTCCCCAGCCTAATACCAGCCTGCGGCCACCCCGGTGCCTGCCCGTCACTACAGATGGTCGGGTACTGGTTTGTACCCGGCTCTTCCCAGTACCCCTGGTGGCGGTGGGTACCGGGGTAATAATGGGGGTTAGTGTTGGCCTTTGCACCGGCTAACATTAAGCCCCGCCTTAGTAATGGTGGTTGTCAATTAGCCAGCGGCCATTACTAAGGCGGTGATAATAAAGTTTAAAAAGATACAAGCACATAGAAAAAAATATTTTATTGAAAAAAAAAAATACAACCCTCATTAAACATTTTATTGAGAATAAAAAACCGCCGTCATTGAAGTCCTCGAATGCGAAGTCCAACAACCGAACCTGTAAAAAAACACAAACACACAAAAATAATCAGTAACACATAAAGAAGCAAAATTATTATTCTTAGCTTTCCTGGGTCCAGCGCTGGAGACACAATGTCAGCGAGCTGGGCCCTGTATCTAATCCAATCATGTGTGATACTGTCTGCTAGGGCCTGTATCTAATCCTATCATGTGTGATACTGTCTGCTGGGCCCTATATCTAATCCAATCATGTGTGATACTGTCTGCTGAGCCACTGTATCTAATCCTATCATGTGTGATACTGTCTGCTGAGCCACTGTATCTAATCCTATCATGTGTGATACTGTCTGCTGAGCCACTGTATCTAATCCTATCATGTGTGATACTGTCTGCTGAGCCACTGTATCTAATCCTATCATGTGTGATACTGTCTGCTGAGCCACTGTATCTAATCCTATCATGTGTGATACTGTCTGCTGAGCCACTGTATCTAATCCTATCATGTGTGATACTGTCTGCTGAGCCACTGTATCTAATCCTATCATGTGTGATACGGTCTGCTGAGCCACTGTATCTAATCCTATCATGTGTGATACTGTCTGCTAGGCCCTATATCTAATCCTATCATGTGTGATACTGTCTGCGGAGCTGTGTATCTAATCCGATCATGTGTGATACTGTCTGCTGGGCCACTGCATCTAATCCTATCATGTGTGATACTGTCTGCTCAGCCACTGTATCTAATCCTATCGTGTGATACGGTCTGCTGAGCCACTGTATCTAATCCTATCATGTGTGATACTGTCTGCTCAGCCACTGTATCTAATCCTATCATGTGTGATACTGTCTGCTCAGCCACTGTATCTAATCCTATCATGTGTGATACTGTCTGCTGAGCCACTGTATCTAATCCTATCCATAGTTTATAGGGTCGTAGTGCTATAGATATGCTATGCTGTCTCCTATACACACATTTTTTTTGGGTGGACACATATGTATTGGGGCTATTTCCCCTGACATTTTAAGTCCTTAGTGACGCCCCGGCTGCTAGTGCTGCATTGTTGGGTCACTTAGGAGACCCAGCGATGCAACTGAAAGCTGCGGACCGTCGGCCATGAGAAGTTTGCAGGGGGGGGGGCCCAATAAGAACTTTTGCATCGGGGCCCATGAGCCTTTAGCTACGCCCCTGGAACAGATGGAAGACAAATTGCCTGGATGAGTTACCACAGCAGGACGGGAGGCCCGGCAGACACATCCACAGGAACAGGGCAGAAGCTGCAGGCAGAGCAGAGCGGGCGGGAAGATACAGAATGTGCTCCCCTAAAACCCCAGCGTCGTCCTGTCCACAGGTAACATGCGGAGTGACCGCCACTCATGGCTACTTCTATGCTGCCCTTTCTGATTGCCAATAGGATTTTTTCCCCCACTTTATGGCAAGTTGAGCTTCGGCATTCATGTGGGGTTTTTTGTCTGTAGGGGCTCAGTCATACGAGCATATATGTAGTCTGTTATAAAAACGGCCGTCACCCGGACTCATGTACTTCAACGGGGCCGTTCACAAGACCGTTGTTTCAATGGAGCGTGTGAAGGGTCCGTGAAAAAATCGGACATGGCCTATTGTGTGTAATAAAATAGGGAAGGGGGATTGGGAAAAGGAAAAAGAGAGCAAGAAGTTGAGATATTGAATCTCGTGTAAAAGACCGGCCGTAGTTATAATAGATTACCACAGGGGCGGACATACCGCATGTGCAGCCGGTGCAGCTGCACAAGGGCCCCGCGTGGGAAGGGGGCCCGTTCCTCTGCTGGCCGACTCAGTTCTCAGCTGCGCGATGCTGAGGACTGAGACAGAGGCCCGTGGACCACTGGCGTAGCTATAGGGGTCGCAGCGGTCGCAATTGCGACCGGGCCCCGAAGCCAGGGGGGCCCACGGCCCCCCGCACCACATCAATAAAAAGTTACTATAGTAACTCGGGCCGCGGGCCCCTGTTACTATAGTAACATACTTTACTTACCTTCCTGGTTCCGGATCGCAGCGGAGGTCCTGACGTCAGGCGCTGTGCGCAGCGCATGACGTCACAGCGCTATGCCGCCGCGCACAGCATCGAGACTACAGAACTCCCGCCGCGGCCGAAGAGGAAGGTAAGATAGCCCTGACTGGCGGGGTCCGACTCCTGGGACCCGCCAATCAGCTGTTTTGAAGGGGCCGCAGCACTCGTACGAGAGCTGCTCCCCTTCATTCCTGTCACTTCATTCCGGTCACACTGTGAATCGGTTTCGGCGATTCACAGTGTGAGCGAGTAGTGAAATGAAGGGGAAGCAGCTCTCGTACGAGTGCTGCGGCCCCTTCAAAACAGCTGATTTGCGGGTCCCGGGCGACACATCAGCTATTGATGGCCTATCCTGAGGATAGGCCATCAATGTTTAGGGACTGCACAACCCCTAAGCCTACGATGTAGCAGGCTTAGGGGGCCCATGAGACAGGATCACAGATTGTGTGATGCTGTCTGCTGGGCCCTGTATCTAAGCCAATCACATGGTAGGCTTAGATACATGGCCCATGCGTGATCCTGTCTGCTGGGCCCTGTATCTAAGCCTACCACACTGTAGGTTTAGATACAGGGCCCCAGCACACAGTAATCTTATACTGTATAAGATTACTGTCTGCTGGACCCTGTATCTAAGCCTACCTTGTGGTAGGCTTAGATACAGGGTCCCACAGACAGTATCACACATGGGCCCTGTATCTAAGCCTTAGGGTATGTGCACAGACACTAATTACGTCCGTAAGTGACGGATGTATTTCGGCCGCAAGTACCGGACCGAACACACTGCAGGGAGCCGGGCTCCTAGCGTCGTACTTATGTACGACGCTAGGAGTCCCTGCCTCGCTGTGGGACAACTGTCCTGTACTGTAATCATGTTTTCAGTACCGGACAGTTGTCCGGCAGCGAGGCAGGGACTCCTAGCGTCGTACATAACTATGATGCTAGGAGCCCGGCTCCCTGCAGTGTGTTCGGTCCGGTACTTGCGGCCGAAATACGTCCGTCAATTCCGGACGTAATTAGTGTGTGTGCACATACCCTAACACATGTGTTACTAATCATTTTTTGTGTGTTTTCTTACAGGTTCGGTCGTTGGACTACGGCGGATTCCAGGACTACTTCGATGACAGCTTTTTTTTTTATTAATAAAATGGTTAATGAGGGTTGTGTTTTTTTTTTTTATTTCAATAAAATATTTTTTCTATGTCTTTGTGGTTTTTTTTAAACTATATTACTACCGCCTTAGTAATGGCCGCCGGCTGATTGACAGCATCCATTGCTAAGGCAGGGCTTAGTGTTAGCCGGTGCAGAGGCTAACACTAACCCCCTTTATTACCCCGGTACCCACCGCCACCAGGGGTGCTGGGAAGAGCCGGGTACGATCCAGTACCTGACCATCTGTAGTGATGGTCGGCCACTGGGGTGGCCGCAGGCTGGTATTATCAGGAGGGGAAAGGCCAGATACAGTGGCCCTTCCTACCCTGGTGATGCTAGGCTGCTGCTGCTTTATTGTATCTGGCTGGTTATGAAAATGGGGGGGACGCCACGTCATTTAAAAAATAATTGGAAAGAACGATGTCGGGTCCCCCCCAATTTTCATAACCAGCCAGATACAACACAGCAGCAGCAGGCAGCATTACAAGGGTGGGAAGGGCCACTGTTTTTGGCCTTCCCCAGCCTAATACTACCAGCCTGCGGCCACCCCGGTGCCTGCCCGTCACTACAGCTGGTCGGGTACTGGTTTGTACCCGGCTCTTCCCAGTACCCCTGGTGGCGGTGGGTACCGGGGTAATAATGGGGGTTAGTGTAGACTCTGCACCGGCTAACATTAAGCCTCGCCTTAGTAATGGAGGATGTCAATCAGCCAGCGGCCATTACTAAGGCGGTGATAATAAAGTTTAAAAAGATACAAGCACATAGAAATTTTTTTTATTGAAATAAAAACACAACCCTCATTAACCATTTTATTGAGAATAAAAAAAACGCCGTCATTGAAGTCCTCGTATCCGAAGTCCAACAACCGAACCTGTAAAAAAAACACAAACACACAAAAATAATCAGTAACACATAAAGAAGCAAAATTATTATTCTTACCTTTCCTGGGTCCAGCGCTGGAGCCGCAATGTCAGCGAGCTGGGCCCTGTATCTAATCCTATCATGTGTGATACAGTCTGCTGAGCTGTGTATCTAATCCAATCATGTATGATACTGTGCTGGGCCCTATATCTAATCCGATCATGTGTGATACTGTCTGCTGAGCCACTGTATCTAATCCTATCATGTGTGATACTGTCTGCTGAGCCACTGTATCTAATCCTATAATGTGTGGTACTGTCTGCTGAGCCACTGTATCTAATCCTATCATGTGTGATACTGTCTGCTGAGCCACTGTATCTAATCCTATCATGTGTGGTACTGTCTGCTGAGCCACTGTATCTAATCCTATCATGTGTGGTACTGTCTGCTGAGCCACTGTATCTAATCCTATCATGTGTGATACTGTCTGCTGGGCCACTGTATCTAATCCTATCATGTGTGATACTGTCTGCTGAGCTGTGTATCTAATCCTATCATGTGTGATACTGCCTTCTGAGCCACTGTATCTAATCCTATCATGTGTGATACTGTCTGCTCAGCCACTGTATCTAATCCTATCCATAGTTTATAGGGTCGTAGTGCTATAGATATGCTATGCTGTCTCCTATACACACACTTTTTTTTGGGGCGGACACATATGTATTGGGGCTATTTCCCGGACATTTTAAGCCCTGAGGGTATGTTCACACGGCAGCGTCTGTTACGGCTGAAATTACTGTGCTGTTTTCAGGAGAAAACAGCACCGTAATTTCAGCCGTAATGGCATGTGCAGGCGTCTTTTGCTGCGTCCACTACGGAAGTAATTGAAGCTGGTTTTCCATGGAGTCCATGGAAAACGGCTCCATTTACATCTGAAGAAGTGACAGGCAGTTTTTTACGCGCCGCCTTTCGACAGCGGCGCGTAAAAAAAAATGACCATCGGCACAGAACATCGTAAGACCCATTCAAATGAATGGGCAGATGTTTTCCGACGCTTTTGAGCCGCATTTTCGGATGTAATTCAATGCTAAAACGCCCAAATTACGTCCGTAAATAGTGTGTGTGTGAACCCAGCCTTAGTGACGCCCCGGCTGCTAGTGCTGCATTGTTGGGTCACTTAGGAGACCCAGCGATGCAGCTGAAAGCGGACCGTCGGCCATGAGAAGTTTGCGGGGTGGGGGGGGGGGCCCTGGCACATTATCTGCACAGGGGCCTTTTGCAGTCTGTGTCCGCCACTGGATTACCATATGGGGAGAGGGTGAACGGCCCTTATGGAACACCCTGTAACAAATCCCACTTAGCATATGCTACACGCGCCCCGCACTGCAGTTCTTCACGTCCGCGGTTAGTTACGCTCATCTGATTGTAGCTTTAGTGTCAGTTTTATGCAGGAAGCTCGGAGCTGAGCAGAATCTCATGACCTGTTATTATGGTTTGGTTTTCATGGTGATGCCAGTGGCTATATGGGCAACGTCTCGGTCGTTAGACCTTCATCGGGCACTAAAGAAAGACATACAACTTAGTATAATATAAACATGCCATGAACAGATACAGGATATATGGAAGCCTTATGTCCCACTGCTCACACTGTATACCATATTATGTCTTATTATACTCTATATACTGCCTGGCTTCCTTACACTACACCTTAGATACGTAAAACAGAAGACGTTCATGCCCCGCGCTGCCGCAGGATGCTGGATACCATTCCTTCTTTTTTATCCTCCTATGTTGTACATATCTCTGTTTTGTATGAACTATTTGTATTATATCTCAAAATGTTCAATACCGCACAATCCTGTATCTGTTCATGGCATGTTTATATTATACTAAGTTGTATGTCTTTCTTTAGTGCCCGATGAAGGTCTAACGACCGAGACGTTGCCCATATAGCCACTGGCATCACCATGAAAACCAAACCATAATAACAATTCACGTTACCTTCTATAAGTGCCGAATACAATGTTATTTCCATTCCTTCAACTGGGTTGGGACTCTATTCTGAGCACCTGAGAAAACTAGTGATATCTGAACATCGATACCCAGAGTCTCATGACCCTCCAGATAATACACAGAAAAGATGGATCTGATGACACAAACCCTGGGATTATCGTCAGTGACAACGCTGCGTCTGATCTCCGAGATCCTGGGATTATCGTCAGTGACAACGCTGCGTCTGATCTCCGAGATCCTGGGATTATCGTCAGTGACAACGCTGCGTCTGATCTCCGAGATCCTGGGATAGATCTTTGTTTTTAACTATGAACGATGTTTAGAACTTTCTTAATCCAATGGGAGACACCAGAACTAAATCCGAGAAGAGCTCTAGAAAAATGATGGGGAGAGCAGAGTGACCAGTGACTGCAGCCATTTCCCTTATAGACAGTGGCCCGGGCATTGAGAGAACACGGAGCCGCAAATAATCGGAAGAATAACAATAGAAGATGACGAGGCTGAACATGGAGATAGAGGACGCCGCAGGTGGAGGAGGACACAGAGGACGCCGCAGGTGGAGGAGGACACAGAGGACGCCGCAGGTGGAGGAGGACACAGAGGACGCCGCAGGTGGAGGAGGACACAGAGGACGCCGCAGGTGGAGGAGGACACAGAGGCGCGGAGGCCGGGATCATCAGACACTGATTGATTGATGAGTATAGGGGGACACTGGATTATAGGGCAGGCGGAGGACTGAACTGACCAGATGATTGGAGCAAGATTGATGTGACAGGGATGGACAAACACAGAGAAGTTGGGATAATTGGAGACACTCAGCAGGAGATAAAGGAGAAATTAGTAAGGGAGGTCCCCAGGGTGGTGATGACGGATGAAGACGAATTAGAATGAAGTCTACTCATGTATCGTATATGCTAAGCCGAGCGAATGGATGGAATCGGATTCTGGGAACCATGGATACACTGACTATAGACGCTCTGAAGAATGGATTGCTAGCTCCTTGACCAAGGGAACACAGCCACAGGCAGGAGAGCTGCTGTTCCTATAAAACCATCGGCCAGTGGAGCAGAGATACTGCGGGTAGAGAGGAGTGAAACCATCCGCCCGCCACTCGGACACATCAGAAACACGGATATGATTCAGTATATTGTCTTCTATGGCCAGGCCCCAATACAGATTACACCGTTCTTGCCGATTCTGCCACAATCGGGCTCGGGCAAACTTCATCTTATATGTAGTCCAAGCATCAGATACTAGATATGAGAACTTTCTACTGATCACATCCGTCTCATGATGTCATATTTGATTAGTTCAGTCTACGACCCCTGTATGTCGCGATATTTACAGATATTTATGTGCAGTGACCATTGATATTCATTGGCTCCTGGACTTACTCTACATATTACAAACTTTGTAAAAATGGATGTTCTCAGTTTTCAGTTGATAAAATATGAGATTTATAATGCGTCAATCTCCATGGTACCCAGGACGCCCCCGGGGCATGATGTCTGCAGGACCCACCGGTCTCACTTATGAAGATGATGCCCTCTTAGCTTCAATCACTGCTGTGTGGTGTCATTATGCTGCCATCTAGTGGACACAAGGAGGCAGTGCTATTTACTTCTGGGCAGCAGCAACCCTGTATATAGTGATGGACTTTATGGGCTCCTGCCAACGCACCCGTCTTTGTTCTTCAAAGCAGAGACGTGTGCCGGCTTCATAAACTATTTTGCCAGAACATAACGGAGATATAAACCATTTAGCCATAACATTACATCCACCTGCCCAACATTGTGTAGTCGCTCATTCAGCTGTGACCTTGACCTGACGAGACATGGACTCCACAAGACGTCTGAAGGTTCCTGTGATCTCCAGCACAAGACATGGACAGCAGATCCTGTGAGGTGCGGCCTCCATGGATTGGACGTTTCTCCGGCACATCCCACAGATGATCGATCAGATTGAGATCTGGAGAATTTGGAGACGACACCTTGAATTCTTTGTCATGTTCCTCATCATTCCTGGACAATGTCTGCAGTGTGGCGGGGGCGTTATCCTGCAGTGGGGCGGGGGCATTATCTTGCAGTGTGGCGGGGGCATTATCCTGCAGTGTGGCGGGGGCATTATCTTGCAGTGTGGCGGGGGCGCTATCCTGCAGTGTGGCGTGGGCGTTATCCTGTAGTGTGGCGGGGGCATTATCTTGCAGTGTGGCGGGGGCGCTATCCTGCAGTGTGGCGGGGGCGTTATCCTGCAGTGTGGCGGGGGCATTATCTTGCAGTGTGGGGGGGGCGCTATCCTGCAGTGTGGCGGGGGCGTTATCCTGTAGTGTGGCGGGGGCATTTTCTTGCAGTGTGGCGGGGGCGCTATCCTGCAGTGTGGCGGGGGCGTTATCTTGCAGTGTGGCGGGGGCATTATCTTGCAGTGGGGCGGGGGCATTATCTTGCAGTGTGGCGGGGGCATTATCTTGCAGTGTGGCGGGGGCACTATCCTGTAGTGTGGCGGGGGCACTATCCTGTAGTGTGGCGGGGGCGTTATCCTGTAGTGTGGCAGGGGCATTATCCTGTAGTGTGGCGGGGGCGTTATCCTGTAGTGTGGCGGGGGCACTATCCTGTAGTGTGGCGGGGGCGTTATCCTGTAGTGTGGCGGGGGCACTATCCTGTAGTGTGGCGGGGGCGTTATCCTGTAGTGTGGCGGGGGCACTATCCTGTAGTGTGGCGGGGGCGTTATCCTGTAGTGTGGCAGGGGCATTATCCTGTAGTGTGGCGGGGGCGTTATCCTGTAGTGTGGCAGGGGCATTATCCTGCAGTGTGGCGGGGGCGTTATCCTGCAGTGGGGCGGGGGCATTATCTTGCAGTATGGTGGGGGCGCTATCCTGTAGTGTGGCAGGGGCATTATCTTGCAGTGTGGCGGGGGCATTATCTTGCAGTGTGGTGGGGGCGCTATCCTGTAGTGTGGCGGGGGCATTAACTTGCTGACAGAGGGCACTCCATTAGGGAATACGCTGCCGTGAAGGGGACACTTGTCTGCAGCGATGTTTAGGTCGTGGTACGTGTCACATCCACATGAATGTCAGGACACAAGGTTTCCAGCAAAACATTGTCCAAACCTCTTCCCCACGACGCACCCGGCCGTCCACATGATGTAACACGTGATCCATCAGGCCAGGCGTCTTCCATTGCTCCAGTTCTGATGATCATGTGCACATTTTAGGGGCTTTCGGCGGTGGACAGGGGTCAGGATGGGCGCTCTGACTGGTCTGCTGGTACGTTGCCCCATATACAGCAAGCTGCAATGCTCTGCGTGTTCTGACAACTTTTTATCATATCCCTTGTTCAAAACTAAAAACCAGATTTCTCGAGAGAGGTTATCCATTAAAAACCCTTAAAGAAGCTTATAAACATGCAACCTTTTATCATAGCAGTAACTTTATCAGTCATTTGTGGTATAGAAGATCTGTGGGATCGGACCAGACGTGCCAGCCTTCTATGCCCCGTCAATGAACCTTCGGCACCCCTGACCCTGTCGCCAATCGTCCTTTCTTGGAGCACTTTTGGTCGGTACTAAACATTGCATAACGGGAACACCCCACAAGACCAAGAACACCCCACAAGACCGGGAACACCCCACAAGACCAGGAACACCCCACAAGACCAAGAACACCCCACAAGACCAGGAACACCCCACAAGACCAAGAACACCTTACAAGACCGGGAACACCCCACAAGACCGGCCGTTCTGGAGATGATCTGACCCAGTCGTTTACATCACAATATGACCGCCGTCAGTCGCTCAGTTCTTTACACTTCTCCATTTTTCCTGCTTCCAACATCTACTTTAAGAACTGACTGATCACTCGCTGCAGAATATCTCCCCCCCCCCCCCTGTCAGCCGCCATTGTAGCTGGATCATCATCGTTAGGCTGGATTCACACGAGCGTGTTAAAGGACGGAACGTATTTCGGCTGCAAGTCCCGGACCGAACACACTGCAGGGAGCCGGGCATCATAGTTATGTACGACGCTAGGAGTCCCTGCCACTCCGGGGAACTTCTGTCCTGTACTGACTGACCAGCGGATAACATCAGACGCACGGAGCTCGACCGCTTGCACAATTTTGTATCCTAATTCATTGTATTTTACATCCAACCCTGCACAAATGTATATAATAAATACAAAAAGTATCTACAATAAAACCTCATCCTGGCACCTATGCAGAAAGATCAGGGTGCGGCTCTTGATCTGATCTCAGCCAATCAGGTTCAGTTATGGGGTCTGTTCATCTT